>NC_056454.1:15267393-15567393 GCF_018296145.1 Oncorhynchus tshawytscha | reverse complement strand
AGGGTTTAAACACTGTTTCCCATGCTTGTTCAATGAACCATAAACAATTAATGAACATGCACCTGTGGAACGGTCGTTAAGACACTAACAGCTTAAAGACGGTAAGCAATTAAGGTCACAGTTATGAAAACTTAGGACACTAAAGAGGCCTTTCTACTGACTCTGAAAAACACCAAAAGAAAGATGCCCAGGGTCCCGGCTCATCTGCGTGAACGTGCCTTAGGCATGCTGCAAGGAGGCACGAGGACTGCAGATGTGGCCAGGGCAATAAATTGCAATGTCCGTACGGTGAGACACCTACGACAGTGCTACAGGGAGACAGGATGGACAGCTGATCGTCCTCGCAGTGGCAGACCACGTGTAACACCTGCACAGGATCGGTACAGACGAACATCACACCTGCGGGATAGGTACAGGATGGCAACAACAACTGCCCGAGTTACACCAGGAACGCACAATCCCTCCATCAGTGCTCAGACTGTCCGCAATAGGCTGAGAGAGGCTGGACTAAGGTCTTGTAGGCCTGTTGTAAGGCAGGTCCTCACCAGACATCAGAGGCAACAATGTCACCTATGGCACAAACCCACTGTCGCTGGACCAGACAGGACTGGCAAAAAGTGCTCTTCTCTGACGAGTCGCGTTTTTGTCTTATCAGGGGTGATGGTCGGATTCCTGTTTATCGTCAAAGGAATGAGCGTTACACCGAGGCCTGTACTCTGGAGCGGGATCAATTTGGAGGTGGAGAGTCCGTCATGACCTGGGGCAGTGTGTCACAGCACCATCAGACTGTCTGCAATGACAACAAGCTCAATCTCAACACTGTGTGTTACAGGGAAGACATCCTCCTCCCTCATGTGGTACACTTCCTGACATGACCCTCCAGCATGACAATGCCACCAGCCATACTGGTCATTCTGTGTGTGATTTCCTGCAAGACAACAATGTCAGTGTTCTGCCATGGCAGCAAAGAGCCCGGATCTCAATCCCGTCAAGCACGCCTGGGACCGGTTGGATCGGAGGGTGAGGGCTAGGGCCATTCCCCCCAGAAATGTCCGGTAACTTGCAGGTGCCTTGGTGAAAGAGTGGGGAAATATCTCATAATAAAGAACTGGCAAATCTGGTGCAGTCCATGAGGAGGAGATGCACTGCAGTACTTAATGCAGCTGGTGGCCACACCAGATACTGACTTACTTTTGATTTTTTAATGTGTCCCCTTTGTTCAGGGACACATTATTCCATTTCTGATAGTCACATGTCTGTGGAACTTGTTCAGTTTATGTATCAGTTGTTGAATCTTATGTTCCTACAAATATTTACGCATGTTAAGTTTGCTGAAAATAAACACAGTTGACAGTGAGAGGACATTTCTTGTTTTGCTGAGTTTGTAAATCATTGGTATAGAAGCTAATAAGGACCCCGGTGAGGGGGGCCACTCTCTGGACAAGGGGTTGGAGATACAGTAGAGAGCTATGTGCAGATAAACATTGAGCAAGGATCTTTCATAATGATGCAATTGCATTGGTTTGTTATGGAAGCATAAACCCCAAGCATGGCTCATCATCACTGGGAAATACATAAGGCCAATTAGATTTAATTGAGGTTATAAAATAGTTTTGATTGCTTACCACCAAGAAATATGTTTCTTATTGTGAATTTCTCAAGATTTTTCAAGTATTCCTGCAAAATCAAATAGAATATTTCTATTAATGGCACACTTGTATTCAGTGAATTAACTAGTAGATCTTCATAGCCAACTAAAGACGAGGCTTTTTATGACTTAGTATTCTTTCTTCGCGTCGTCTTATGGAACGAAACATGCACAAATCTGTATTTCGAAAATAATTCTTACCCAAACGGCATGGTAAGCCTTCACTCTGTAAACCAGGTTTAAACCTTTACACGTGAAGCGAAGACATAGCAGGCCATTCGATGAAAGTGCATGGGCAAGAGAAACCAAATGCTTGAAGTTCATGTCCCCACCAGCCCCGTGCGTCAGAATAACAGCGGTCTGCACATCACTGGCATTGGCTGGGATACTCAACACAGCAACTAGATGTTTTTCCCCAAAAGGTATTGTCATGCTGTCCTGCAAAGTAATTCGAGTTAGTGAGTCATTTAAACATGACCAGGTAACCTATCCGATCCTTGTATCAATAGTGATCAAACATTTTACCTCTAGAATCGTTTCCATGCTTACATTTGTTTATCCCGCACAGCTTCTTCTAATCACATGACTTCTCAAGTTCACTGTAAACTATTCATAAGACGCCATCTAGTGTACTGGAGTCGATGGTACCACACAATTACAATTGGGGATTTGGGAGAATCTATTTGACTATAATAAATGGTTGGAAACTCAGTCTAATGTATACTGAGATTTTAATACACAAAGTGTCATTTTTCCTAGCTCCTAGAGAAATATAGCCTGGCCGACAGTGGTGCGACTCACAGCGAGGGAGAGCTGTGACAGGAGGACTTCAAGTTTGGTGTCAGCCAGACTATGAGCAATAACCCTCCCAACTACACACACCAGCGATGGGTGTGTGTCAGTCCTGGATGGACTAGCCAGTGTGTGTGGAGTGACAATGACACTTCCAAGGTCAGGTCTTGCTTTATTATTGTAAATATACCTCATAGGATATAGACTACTGTCAGATAGGCACTTTGCCCATTTCCTTAAAGTTATCAGTTCCACAAATCTATAAGGCTATTACATGGGAGTTTAACAAGGAAAACAATATAATGCGTCTATCATATAATCAACTAACATCTGTGTGTTTGTCTTTACATGCTTCTATTGTGTACAACTTGAACCTGTGATATGGTGTGTGCATATATTGAAGGAAGAAAAGAACACAACAAGTGCATACAATGAAAAAATATTTATTATAAACATGTGGAAACTAACAATCATGTATGGTTAGGGTGACTGACAAGCCCACAATTCACATTTTGCCCCCCAAAAAAACATTTTACAGCACAGGAACATCCGATAAAAATGGGATTGTTTTATAATTGAACAGTGGACAAATCATAATTCATCCTTGACCTGAAAAGCAAACATAAAAAAATCAATGTCAAACTTCATATGCAGGGCAGGGTTGATGTTAGTGTCATAAAAGTCATACGTTTGTAAAAAAAAACTGTTATAAAAACCATGCAATGCCATAAAGCTTTTCCAATCCAATTAATCTGTTTCCTCAGAATCTTTGATCCATCCGCATATGTGTTTTCCCCCCCCAAAAAAAGGTTTCTAAAGATCGCTAGAGTTGAGTGTTATTTGCAACATAACATTTATGATATGTTTGGACTGATATAAAACCAGCTTAGGGGGATTTAGCATAGGCTAAGATAACATTTAGCTCTGTGGCAAATGCATTTTGTAAAAACGGATTATATGAATCCAACGCAATCAGTTGATTGAATATCCCTTTGCCAAAGATCTGTTTTCATGTCACCTTTGACAGACAGCAGCATGTAAAAAGACACTGGCGGGGACATTCCTTTAGCATTGTAGACATAGGGGGCAGATTATCATATACTGTATTAGAGTTGGGCGATACGGACAAAAATCTATATTGCGATAAATTGCCTGAATTGATCGATTCAGAAGAATAGGACGATGTGTGTATAACGTTACAGGAGCAGTGCAGTCAAAACGTGATTGTCCTTCATTTTATTCCTGATCTACTACCGCATGACAAGAGGCACCAAGACTGGAACCAACATCTACCCAGGCTATCTGCATTGACCCTTTTTTGCACAAACTCTACCCACACACTCACGCTACATACGCCCACACACACACACACACACACACACAACAGGCATACTGACGCCACACACACTTTCATACTCACCACATATGATGCGTCTGCTGTTACGGTCTATTATCTAACCTGTTGCCTTTTCACTTTACCCCTGCCTATACATACAGTATATGTTATTTTCTACTCCCTATATATAGCAATGTTCTTTTTTTTCTCTACATTATTCACTGTGTATTTATTCATTGTGTCCCTATTTATGTGTTTATCTTTAACTCTGCATTGTTGGAAATGGACCCATAAGTGAGCATTTCACTATCATTCTACAAAGCATGTGACAAATAAAAATGGGATTTGCCAATAATGTTGTTTATAGTCCCAGCTCTGTCATATATCAGAATCTCCTGTTATCAAAACACTGACAGCCCAGTTCAAGGTTGACTGCAGTAGGATCAGAGCTAGGATGCAATCCCTTGTGCAAACATTCCTGCCCCCATTTTCCTCCCTATATGCTGTAATAGAGAGATTAGCTTGTGTCTTGATGCTTACCTGTGGTGTCCGGTGGCAGGAGCATGGGAAGAGGTCATCAGTGGGCTGCTCGACCTGTTCCATGCCCTCTCTGACCTTAGGCTCAGTCACCTGCAACTTGGCATACTCCTGGTCAACAGAAATAAAGAGAAACATGGAGAGAAAAAAATATATATATTACACACACTACCGTTCAAAAGTTTGGGGGTCACTTAGATATGTCCTTGTTTTTGAAAGAAAAGCTCATTTTTTCTCCATTAAAATAACATCAAATTGATCAGAAATGTTGTAAATTACTATTGTTGCTGGAAACGGCAGATTTTTTATGTGATATCTGCATAGGCGTACAGAGGCCCATTATCAGCAACCATCACTCCTGTGTTCCAATGGCACGTTGTGTTAGATAATACAAATGCATAATTTTAAAAGCTAATTGATCATTAGAAAACCCTTTTGCAATCATGTTAGCAGAGCTGAAAACTGTTGTCCTGATTAAAGAAGCAATAAAACTGGCCTTCTTTAGACTAGTTGAGTATCTGGAGCATCAGCATTTGTGGGTTTGATTACAGGCTCAAAATGGCCAGAATCAAAGACTTTCTTCTGAAACTCGTCAGTCTATTCTTCTTCTGAGAAATGAAGGCTATTCCATGCAAGAAATTGCCAAGAAACTGAAGATCTCGTACAACGCTGTGTACTACTCCCTTCACAGAACTACGCAAACCGGCTCTAACCAGAATAGAAAGAGGAGTGGGAGGTCCCGGTGCACAACTGAGCAAGAGGACAAGTACATTAGTGTCTAGCTTGAAAAACAGACACCTCACAAGTCCTCAACTGGCAGCTTCATTAAATAGTACATGCAAAACACCAGTCTCAACGTCAACAGTGAAGAGGCGAATCTGGGATGCAGGCCTTGTAGGCAGAGTTGCAAAGAAAAAAATATATCACAGACTGGCCAAAGTTCTGTGAAGGGAGTAGTACACAGCGTTGTACGAGATCTTCAGTTTCTTGGCAATTTCTCACATGGAATAGCCTTAATATCTCAGAACAAGAATAGACTGACGAGTTTCAGAAAAAATATCTTTGTTTCTGGCCATTTTGAGCCTGTAATCGAACCCACAAATGCCGATTCTCCAGATACTCAACTAGTCTATAGAAGGCCTGTTGCTATTTTATATTGCTTCTTTAAATCAGCAGTTTCAGGACCCTGTCCTCTTTCAGGACCCTGTCTTTCAAAGATAATTTGTAAAAATCCAAATAACTTCATAGATCTTCATTGTAAAGGGTTTAGACACTGTTTCACATGCTTGTTCAATGAACCATAAACAATTCATGAACATGCACCTGTGGAACGGTCGTTAAGACACTAACAGCTTATAGACAGACAGTAGGCAATTAAGGTCACAGTTATGAAAACTTAGGACACTAAAAGAGGCCTTTCTACTGACTCTGAAAAACACCAAAAGAAAGAAGCCCAAGGTCCCTGCTCATCTGCGTGAACGTGCATTAGGTATGCTGCAAGGAGGCATGAGGACTGCAGATGTGGCCAGGGCAATAAATTGCAATGTCCGTACTGTGAGACGCCTACGACTGCGCTACAGGGAGACAGGACGGACAGCTGATCGTCCTCGCAGTGGCAGACCACGTGTAACAACACCTGCACAGGTCGGTACATCCGAACATCACACCTGCGGGACAGGTACAGGATGGCAACAACGACTGCCAGAGTTACACCAGGAACGCACAATCCCTCCATCAGTGCTCAGACTGTCCGCAATAGGCTGAGAAAGGCTGGACTGAGGGCTTGTAGGCCTGTTGTAAGACAGGTCCTCACCAGACATCACCAGCAACAACGTCACCTATGGGCACAAACCCACCGTCGCTGGACCAGACAGGAATGGCAAAACGTGCTCTTCACTGACGAGTTGCCTCACCAGGGGTGATTGTCGGATTCGCGTTTATCGTCAAACGAATGAGCGATACATAGAGGCCTGTACTCTGGAGTGGGAGCGATTTGGAGGTGGAGGGTCTGTCATGGTCTGGGGCGGTGTGTCACAGCATCATCGAACTGAGCTTGTTGTCATTGCAATCTCAACGCTGTGCGTTACAGGGAAGACATCCTCCTCCCTCATGTGGTACCCTTCCTGCAGGCTCATCCTGACATGACCCTCCAGCATGACAATGCCACCAGCCATACTGCTCGTTCTGTGAGTGATTTCCTGCAAGACGGGGATGTCAGTGTTCTGCCAATGCCAGCGAATGGCCCGGATCTCAATCCCATTGAGCACATCTGGGACCTGTTGGATCGGAGGGTGAGGTCTTGGGCCATTCCCCCGAGAAATGTCCAGGAATTTGCAGGTGCCTTGGTGGAAGAGTGGGGTAACATCTCACAGCAAGAACTGGCAAATCTGCACTGCAGTACTTAATGCAGTTGGTGGCCACACCAGATACTGACTGTTACTTTGATTTTGACACCCCCCCCTGTTCATGGACACATTATTCCATTACTGTTAGTCCCATGTCTGTGGAACTTGTTCAGTTTATGTCTCAGTTGTTAAATCTTGTTATGTTCATACAAATATTTACACATGTTAAGTTTGTTGAAAATAAAAGCAGTTTGACAGTAAGAGGATGTTTCTTTTTTTCCTGAGTTTAGTACCTTTTTTTTAACAGTTTTTATTTAGAAATTCTTATCACTTTCAGAATGAGCTGCCTTAGATTTAAATGGACCCCAATCCGGTTATGTAATACGTACGCACGATGAGAAGGGAAAATGTGCACATTCATTCAGTTTCCAACAAGGAACACAGGTAGCCCTAACTTTGTTGACCTCCAACACTATCCCTCATAAAACACACCTGTCTTTATGGCTGATATATTTCGTGAAGACAGAAAGTTGTCCGTTTAAACATTCATCCTGCAACGGCTGGGTTATGGGCTCCAATAAAGCACTTCAGGGAGAGACACATCACCATTATGTCCCTGGGCCAAGTGTTCCTTTCCCAGAGAAAACACAGGGAGGGGCTGCGCCACGGCTCTTCATGATACCCCATGACCCTCCTGACCTGTGGGCTCAGAGGTGGACCAAGGCTGGAGGCAGGTGGAGGTGGTTTGGGTTAGTGCTCTTCACTCATCTGATTCAGAATTGTGTTTTTAAATGTGGCATTGGATGAAACACACAGGTACACTTTTTATATTTGAAAGAGTGCAAAGGGAAAAACATCTCCCATCTGTATGGCTCAGTTGGAAGAATTTGCAATGTCAGGGTTTGTAGGTTCGATTCCCACAGGGGACCAGAACGAAAGAGTAAGAAAATGGATGCACTCACTATGTAAGTCGCTCTGGATAGGAGTGTCTGCTAAATGACTCAAATGTACATTGAGGCCACCTATAGTTTTCAGCAAAATAAATACAAAAAGTATATTCTCATGAATAAAATAGACATTGATAAGCATGTAACTGCTTTTGACTGACATTACTACATTATAATGAAATGTTGCTCTAAGGGAGGATAGTCACATTAGGAGCAATCCAAATTGAGGAACATGTAAAACCACATTGAAAACAACCAAAGCCAAAGCAATTGTTGAAGGTACACATGCTTAAAGGGACTCTCCACTGCTTCTTCAAGGTCGGCATGAACTGAGCATGCAAAACCTCACTGTTGACAGCGCAAAGACAGACAAGTCACAAAACAAGATCCAGTGCCAGAAAATGTCTTCCTTGTCAGCCAGACAATTCTTTCCATGATGACCCAGACGCATGGATGAGAAGCTTGGTTATCATGTTACTAACTTGAACTCAATACGCGGAATTAAATTCACTCATTGGAGGCGTACCATGGAATGGTTCAATGACACCCTATTCTAGCCGGGGGGGGGGTCACCCACCCAAGTGTCATTCCAATAGGTGGGCCCTTCTATTCTGCCCTAGCCAAGGTGAAAGTTGAGCCCTGACGTGTCAGTGACAGTGTCACCGCTGAGGAGTAGCCCGACCTTGGAATACCTGGTCTCTGTACGAGTAACTACTGTCCTTGAAGTGTGGGTATAAAAGTGAGTGGTAGAGATGGGAAGATAAGAGATGAGATACGCAAGCTGATGATGCTGAAGATGATGATGATAAGGGTGCATGGAAACACTAGGCACACTTTCAACATCTAGATCGTCAGAACCAACAATGCAACAAGTGTGTACCTAGGGCCGTTGCGGCGACCGCATTACAGCCACACCGGCGGTCACGAGTCATGACGCCAGTCAAATTCCATGTGACAGTTAAGTTACAGTAATTAGGAATCTCCGATCTCTAATGCTGCTGGTCATATAGCCTACAATGCAAATGTAATCAAAAATCTAATCAAACACTTCATGAGAGCTCATGTTGCGTAACATTTCTATAGGCTATGCAATTTCCTGAGAAAACAGAGAGATGGCCTCTATTAAAAAGAGGAGGATCCCATCAGCTTTCTATAGGCTTACAATATTTATTTATCAACTTTCCTAATATTAAGCACATTGCTTATTTTACAACAGGAGTATAGCCTACCTGGCTGGCATGGAAATGAACCATGGGAAAAGTGTCCTCCATTCGCTATTTAAGTGCATAGGTTACATGTCTTTTTATCCCCTGCCCTGTTTTGACAGAGGTGCATGATAATGGTACATTCTAAATGAAAACAAATTTCACACCTTATCTAGTAAAGACAGGATTAAATCAAGAATAGTCTGATGGGTGACAATATTAGCATATGCCTTGTGAATGATGCCCAGCTTAAGGCATTATTATTTTTTTTTTTTTACTTTTTCAAATCATAGTCGCACACGTCATGTAGCCTAGGCCATAGGCCTATATGTTTTGATAAGGTTTGTGTCACAATTAAAGTGGCAAAATAACTTACAATTAAACACATTAATCCGCTTTAGAGCCTAACTGCCATACATATGCAGCATGGGAGTTCCAAGTTTGGCGAAGTTCATTTTCACCATAAAAATGCACCTTTATAATAAAAGCATTACATCCATAAATCGCAAAGTCGGTCATATGAGAATGGTGTTTTCCTGCTAATGGAACATTTGCGCTTATAGCCTACTGACATGTGCACATTGCTGCGCTTATAATGTGAAGAAACAGCCTAATAGTTTATCAACGTTTTTAAGTTAAACGTTCTGATCTGTTGCGTCAACCTCATTACTTAAAGGTTTTTTGATGCTAGTGGTTGCATTAATTTGGGATCTACTGATCTCACAACTGTCCCAGACTGTTTTGAATATTTATTTATTGTACACAATAGGTCAACTTTTGTATTATGGGGGATAGTAGATTGACATAGGCTAGTGCTTTTGCTGTTCGCTAGGCTGACTCATTTTATTGGCTGACAAAAAGTAAGTGTGAACAGTTATTCCAAGATCTTCAATATGTGCCTCGAAATTGGATAAGGGTATGCGCAGTTGCATCCACGAAGTGTCTGTCTTCACTTGTAGCCTGTGAGAAAGACCCGATCACATGACGGAGAGCCATGTGAGTGAGAAGTGCTTCAGAGCGCGCAGTCGGGATAAGGGAATTATAATAATTATATTCTGCCCAAGGGCACGGCCACTGGCTGCAAAAGGCAAGGATTCTTTTAGGGGGCATTACGGCCACACAAAGGGGACACCATTGGGAAATGTGTTATCAAGTGCTTGTTAAATTGTGAATGAGAGACTGATATATGTGTACAACTTGCGCAAAAAAAACTTTTGTCAAATCATCATTTGAGTCGCATCATGCAGCCATAGAATGTATAAAAATCGAAACATATAGCCCAACATTTGTATAACAACTAAAGTTACATAAATAACTCTAAATTAAGCATATAGGAGTACCTGTTTCTTTGTTAACAGCTCAATACAGAATAGCCACGTGTGCACTCCCTCAAATCGTTTGTAGAAAATATTATTTCTATTTTATTCCGCTATGTTCAATTATATTCTTCATACTATCAAATAACAATATAATGCCATGGAACTCTAAGCAAATCTTGTGCGCTAAATTAACTAGTGCAGCCCACAGCCATATGGCATAGCCAGATCAGGGCCTAACATTAGGAAAACTCAGAGTATTCTATTTTGTTCTTCTGAAATACTACATTTCTTTCATGTCATGTTTCTTTAGACCTGTCTAAAATAAATAGATTTATTGTGATTGCGTAGGCTATATTAAATGGATTTATTAGACTTTTTAAAATGTAGATGTTCCAAAGGTCTGTATCAGTGGCTTGTAGGCTGTGTGTGGAAGCCAGGAGATGCTAAATGTGTTTATGTTAATCAACGGCCAATTCCCGTGAGACCGGCAGTTATTTGCTTGACAATCACCAGCTGACAGAAATGCATGACCGCCACAGCCCTATCTATACCTACTACCGTCAGTTATCCAGGTTCTCAAGTTTCTCCACAAAGGCACACTCTGCACTTACTTATTAAATACATCTCTAATTTCAAGTGTGCATGTCTGAATCTTGACTGTATACAGTATGTAGAGTTAAATCAATGTAGTCGTAGTGTAAAGTGAAATGTTACCTGGAAGAGTTTGTAGTAGTAGCAGAATATACTGTCGCCCATCAGATGATTCCGGGCAAATTGTTGACCGGCTACTGCGATTTTTCTTGCCTGGAAGAGCGAGATCATACTGAGCTTTTGAACAGAATGGAGGAAAAAAAATGTTTGCCCCAAAATATTTGAAACTTTGAAGTGCATTACAAATCCAACAGAGTATTCATCAATCATCCTCATCACCTCCTCATCTTGCTCACGGGCCCAATGGATCTTCTCCTGCAGGTCAGCCAGGTCTGCTCTGATGGGGATGTAGTGTTCCCAGGGTCTGAGCTGGCTGTAGAAGTGTTCATAGTAACCAGAGTCCTGCTTCAGCACCACACTGTCCCCAGCCAGCAGGTAGGGCAGTCTGTAGGCTGCCACCGTGCCATCTATGTTGATCTGGTACTTGTACTGTCAGAGGAGATAGAGGTGGGGTGGTGAGACTGTTCAGTTCCATTTTCAAATCAGCCTTCTGGGGTGTTTATGCTTGTTCCTGACCTATTTCCTGTGAGATTCAAGGGACTGGTTAACCTGATACAGAATAAGCATAGTC
Source organism: Oncorhynchus tshawytscha (assembly GCF_018296145.1). Lineage (NCBI taxonomy): Eukaryota > Metazoa > Chordata > Actinopteri > Salmoniformes > Salmonidae > Oncorhynchus > Oncorhynchus tshawytscha. Next base: position 15,555,982 of record NC_056454.1, on the reverse strand, counting down.
CTGGACTAAAAAGCAACCTCAATGGAGAATCTCTGTTGACCCCAATTAGTCGACTGGTCAATTGTTTGGTCAATAGGCTGTTTAGTTGACCAAGTTTTTTTTTCTTGGCAAGCAGTAGCAAATATATATATATATTTATGGCACACGAGATACCCGTCTTATACCTGTCGCGCCCATCTCACTGAACTAATCCATTGCAGGGGACGAAACTAATCCATCGCGGAGCCACGCGGATGGCACAGTGCTAAATTGTACATCTCCCTCCAGAATGTGCTCTCTCCTGCCAAATTTGTGCACATTCATTGTTTCATAACTTAATTGTGTGAAATGTTTTCCTTGATTGTTAGTCTTGGTATATTTTCATTCCACTTACAAGTTTTGTCAATTTAGTCAGTCTTTTGTTTGGAGCGCTACTGTCAATGTTGAGTAACGCCTCGACCACACCATCATTGCATTTTGGTACACCAGAAGTACATTCATTTCCAATGGAACACTGCGTTTGCCTCACAGCATTGCGTTGCAGAGGCAGTTGCAGTACGTTCTGTGTGGTGGAAACGTTGGGTTTATCGAATGTACCCGTCAAACTATGTGTAGACGGCTAGACGGAAACGGAAAAGCGGAAGGTGAACGTTGAACATTTGTTGCACACCTACCCAGATGATGCTGCGTCACATTTTGTGCAAATATACTAATCGGTGTGATCGAGGTGTAAGGAAAGGCACACACCTGACGCACAAAACAGCAAGCAAAGTATGTTTTTCCAGCCATTGAGAATGACAATAGTTCCTCAATGTATTTGAAAAATCGCTCCCGCTCTCTCTCTTTCAATAACCAATCAGCGTGAAAGGGAAAAAGCTCTTATACCTTGTGAAAAATATACAGCTGTTCTGTTTTCGAGCTCACTGGCTTGGGAAACTCTGAGGGCCCAGAATATTACATAAAATGTTGCAAGTTTGCTAGTTTAAGCTTCAGGCTGGACCCAAGTTAATAGTTTATACAATGTTTCTAGTTCCTTGCAGACAAGCCATGAGTAGCCAATGTGATTTATAGGATATTTATTTTTAAAATCTGAATATTTTCTACCTGCAGGCTTCAATGTTTTTATTTGTTGGCTTTATGACTGGAAAGCTGGCCTCCCGTTTCCATGCGTTGCCATGTGCATATTGCCTTGTAAAATGAACTATTAAAATCTACTTTTTATCTCTGGCATAAAGTCTCCTCCAAACCGTTTTTTTTACAAGTCTCGTCCCTTTGTTCTTTTTGTTTTACAAGCAATTATCTGCCTCATTAAATAAAATGTAGTCAAATGTCACCGCTAAAAGAGTAAAAATGATCCATGTGTACATTTTCTAATTATGGACTTACAAATTAAATATATTGCCAAATATGATAACACCAGAAATCAACCCAAACTTTATCATTACCTACCCTAAAGCAGTGAGGTGTCTAATTGATGATACACCTAGCCTGAGAGCGAGTCGGTCTCATCTGCAGAGACTGGATACCTTTTCTGCCTACACCACATCCATCTCACCTTGAAGAAGTCAAAGAAGGAGACGTGTTTGACCAGCGGTCCATAGAGGCTCTCATCGTGTTTGAAGAAGAAGAAGTTGGTAAAGGCTGCATCCACCATGTCAGGATGAGCCCTGGCCAGCTTCACCAGCTCCAGGCGCTCCTTGCGACTGTCCCGCCCCCTCCAGAACGCTGTGGCGTTCTTCTCCCGCCACGGAGGCCCCGTATTGGCCTGGACCGACATCATGTCCAGACTCACTCTGCTCATCGGAGGAGAAACGTGTCAGTCGAAGTGAACAACAGACGCAATTGGCTAGCACACAGACCTGATAAAGATCATTTTCTTAAAATGCTGCCACTAACCAGTTGAGTGTGTGGGCCCCACTATTCTATTTTGGATTATATTATTTGTCCAGCGCACATTTCCCTTTTAATCTAATATACTATCATAATAGTACATTATGAAAAACTACATGTTTGGGGTGTAGCATCACTTGCACATGTGTATAATGGATGACACACAAAGATAAATGAGGAGAGCAACAGTGGTGCTTGCCTTCCCATGGTCTCCAGGACCGACTCGGTGAGGTCGTAGGTTGGCATAACAACATCGCGGGTGTCATTGGAGCCGCACCAGGAGAAGATGGGGTGGAGCCTCTCTGAGGGCCTCCTCTTCTCCAGGGGCCAGTCCCCCAGGTTCACAAAGAACTCTAGATCTGGGACCCGCACCTGACCGCACAGGGAGAGAGAGGAGACCCTGGGCTTAGAACATACATCACTACCTGACCGCACAGGGAGAGAGACAGAGAAGACAGAAGAGAGAGACAGAGCAGGACATGCGAGAGAGAAGATACTGGGCTTAGAATGTACATCACCTACAAAACACAACTTTATTGTCCATGTTCCAGCAAACAATGGAAATGTCTTCTGCTCTGTTCTACATAACCTCTTTAAAAAATAAACATCCCTGCATCTAAATTCACCCCCCAGTATACCCTGATAAATAACACAACCTTTATAAATGAAGTTGACACATATTCTTTACAGAAATGCCATAGGTTGCGATCTTCATGAGTCCACAGTGCCATCTAGTGGCCACGGGGACAAATATCCCTAGAATCAACCCCAACACCTTCCATTATCTCCCACCACGTTGGTGATTGCGGATGTGAAGGAATCTGATAGGTGCAAGAAAAACCTGCCTTTCCGATCAGCCTTGAACGGGCCTTTGTCTTTCAATAGGGGCTCAACAAAGACTTCCTATTCCAAAGTAAATGGTCATGAATGTTAAAAACACCCACACCAGTAGAAATCCACCTTTCCGAGCTGAAAGATGGCCTGAGCTTACCCATGATGTTGCACAACGATTTAAGTCAAGATATCATCGTTTTAGTCAAAGTATGATAGTTGGTCACAGTCTGCTTAAACTAATAACACACAAACAATTATATGGTTTTCATGTCTTTATTGAATACACCGTGTAAACATTCACAGTGCAGGGTGAACCCTTGGATTTAATAACTGGTTCACCCTCCTTTGCCAGCAATAACCTCAACCAAACGTTTTCTGTAGTTGTGGATCAGACCTGCACAACAGTCAGGAGGAATTTTGGACTATTCCAAAACTGTTTCAGTTCAGCAATATTCTTGGGATGTCTGGTGTGAACCACTCTCGAGGTCATGCCACAGCATCTCAAATCGGATTGAGGACAGGACTGGGCCGCTCCAGAAGGCATATTTTCTTTTGTTGAAGCCATTCTGTTGTTGATTTACTTCTGTGTTTTGGGTCGTTGTCCTGTTGCGTCACCCAACTTCTGTTGAGCTTCAATTGGCGGACAGATAAACCTAACATTCTCCTGCAAAATGTCGTGATAAACTTGGGAATTCATTTTTCCGTCGATGATAGCAATCTGTCCAGGCCCTGAGGCAGCAAAACAGCTCCAAACCATGATGATCCCTCCACCATACTTTACAGTTAGGATGAGGTGTTGATGGTGTGCTGTGCCTTTTTTCTCCACACATAGTGTTGTGTGTTCCTTCCAAACAAATCAACTGTAGTTTCATCTGTCCACAGAATATTTTGCCAGTAGCGCTGTGGAACATCCAAGTGCTCTTTTGTGAACTTCAGACGTGCAGCCACTGGTTTTTTTTGGACAGCAGTGGCTTCTTCCGTGGTGACCTCCCATGAACACCATTCTTGTTTAGTGTTTTACGTATTGTCGACTTGTCAACAGAGATGTTAGCATGTTCCAGAGATTTCTGTAAGTCTTTAGCTGACACACTAGGATTCTTGTTAACCTCATTGAGCATTCTGCACTGTGCTCTTGCAGTCATCTTTGCAGGATGGCCACTCAGGGAGAGTAGCAACAGTGCTGAACTTTCTCCATTTATAGACATTTTGTCTTACCGTGGACTGATGAACATCAAGGCTTTTAGAGATACTTTTGTAACCCTTTCCAGCTTTATGCAAGTCAACAATTCTTAATCTTGGGTCTTCTGAGATCTCTTTTGTTCGAGGCATGGTTCACATCAGGTAATGCCTCTTGTGAACAGCAAACTCACATTTTGAGAGTGTTTTTTAATAGGGCAAGGCAGCTCTAACCAACATCTCCAATCTCTTCTCATTTATTGGACTCCAGGTAAGCGGACTCCTGACCTGACTCCAGTTAGCTTTTGGAGAAGTCATTAGCCTAGTGGTTCACATACTTTTTCCATCCTACACTGTGAATGTTTAAATGATGTATTCAGTATAGACAAGACAAATTACAATAATTTGTGTGTTATTAGTGGAAGCAGACTGTGTTTGTCTGTCGTTGTGACTTAGATGAACAGATCTAATTTTATGGCCAATTTACGCAGAAATCCAGATATTTCCAAAGAGTTCACATACTTTTTCTTACCACTGTAGAAAAACACATATGGGCTATTTTTCAATAGTTATCCATATTACAGGAGCTTCATCTTATTCTTTTTTTAAACTATATCTATGGTGGATTCGGGGCTACAATTTATGGAAGATGCCAAAACTTGAGATAACAAGAGACGGCGAAGTCAAAGATGGGCCCAGTGGTTTCCATCTGTGTCAGTTTTCCCTAAATCAATGCTCATGAAAAACCCAGATCCAGAACCAGCTAATCTTGTGAATATGGTGTAAACTGCAACAAATAAAATGAGCTAGCTAGATAAGTTCAGCGAGACAGTTAGCTACGCTGACAGCGCCCAATCTGTTGATGTTCATCAACTCCACATGGTCCTTTCACTTAATTTCAAGAACTCACCTTCCTGGTTAGCGAGAGGAGGAAGGCATCCATGAAGATCCTGAATCCCACATGCTCCCCTAGTGTCTTAATGTAGACCTCGGGGTGGAAATATAGAATAGACACATTAACCTTGTCGTCCATGTGTTACAGCAAACCGTGGGACATTTGGTCTTCTGCTCTGTCCTCAACCCTCCCGCAGACCGCCCGCGTCGCCCACAGTTCAGACGAGCGCATGGTCAAGCTGCAGTGTCGCAGCCATGGACGGACAGACATTGCTCATGGTAACAGTTAGAACATTTTGATAACATTATGGCTGTAGTCACTACAGTGGTGGCATCAACATCTCTTGGGAAACTCACATGTATGTAGATGTATAAATCAACTGAGCTATAGTGTGTAATTCCAGATGACCACAGTAGTGTGTGGGAACTGCTGCTGACCTCTTGCAGCTCACCACAACCTCGCTGCATAAAGCCTACAGCTTACCAGGGCAGTGCGACGTCACTGGGGTAACACACACTCACACTGGATTGCGGTGTTTACGCAGCATTGTGTGAGGAAACAAGAAAAGGTAATATATCAGGAACATGCCTAATGTTGTTTGGGTATGGAATACGGTTCAAGCAAGAGATGAAGCACATCCAGTTAGCGGATGTTAGAGATGTATCAAATCCCAGCTGAGAAGTATAGTGGGATTCAAATGTACAACATTTTAACTGAAACCTGTCTGTATGTAATAGTATGATTACAGGTACCATGCATCGTTGTCTTCCAGCATTATTGGGGGGGGATTAACAATACTACCTGGTTGTTCAACAAGGTACAGGTGCCAAAACAAAAATGGGACTCAGGTGTCTTCAACCTTTACAATAAGTCCATTTTTATGACTGGAAATGGCCACGCCACCTGGACCCATATTCACAAAAAGTCTCAGAAATACGAGTGATGATATAGGACCAGTTTAGAGTCATAATGAATACAATTTTATGGAGAGGGGGGGGCTGATTCTAGATCAGCACTCTGGTATGCTTTTTGAACATGGGTCCTGGTCTACCATGTACCTTGTTGTCTTTGATTGTGTAGTGGCAGAGGCTCTGTCTCTGTCCGAAACGCTGGGGCACCTCCAGGGCGTTGCGGTCTGGGTCCACCCTGGGGAACAGGGCCAGGTCCTGCTCTATCTGAGGGAAGGACACAGGGCACTGCATGTCCTTCTTCCACACAGAACCACTGGGCTGAGGACAGTCACAACCATCATGGTACACTGGACCTAAAGACAGAGGGTGGAGAAGGGAGCATAGAAAGTTTAAATGACCCTCATGAAGCATTATAGATGCAGTAGTGTCTCACAGAGAGAAAGACAGTTTCCCTGGTGTCTGGAACCAAGGACTAGCAACACCAAGTCTATTCCAAATTTGACCCAAACAATTGTCGTGGCATTTGTGCCAACTGCAACCTGGGGGAAATATTCTGCGCCATGAACAGCAGATTACTGCACTCTCTCAGTCAACAAGACGTCCCAAGCAAAAGTTACATTGGATTCCAACCAAATGATTGAACTTCAGACCATATTTATTCCCTACACACTCTAAATGACAAACATGCTAAACAAAAACAATGTTTCTTTGTCAATTTCCAAAAACAACTTGATTAAATTTAACAGGAAGGCATTTCACTACAATTCATTGAAAGTGGCAGGTGGAAAAAGCCATGTCATCAAATCGATGTACACAAGTAACAAAACGTGCAGTCAAAATGTGAGATAAACATACATGTTTATTTTCCCAAGGGCGTGGAGTAAAACACAGAAACAACTTGCCTATTTAATATTTCTATAAATTAATTGGCCAAAAACACTTGAGCAATCAACAGCCCCCGGTCTCATGCTTGACACAGAAAAAATATATATGCCTCCTTTATGCAGATGATCTGGTAATGCAGTCACCCAGGAAATAGGAACGACAACAGCAAGTAGATCATCTGCAACAGTTCTGTCACGCCTGGGCACTGACAGTCACTCTTATGATATTCCACAAAAGGTCCAGATGTCAGGGAAACCGATGTGCTTTTTTAACTGGGCTTCCACTCCTACACACAAACACACCTACTTGGGACAACAACAAAAGATTTGCTCCACAAGGAACTTCAACCTGGCCGTGAATGAAGTGAGAGACATAGCAAGGAGGGCTTTCTATGCCATAAAAAAAGAAACATCTATCAAAATTAGACATACCAATTAGAAATCGGGAAATATTATTATCAATAATAGAACCAATTGCATTATGTGGCATTGAAGTGTGGGGTCGGGTTACAGAGCATTGACAAACCCTGCATGAGGAATTCTGTAAGAGCATCCTCAGAGGACAGAGATAAACTGGAAACCACATGCAGAGCAGAATTAGGACAATTCCCACTTCTGATTACTATTAAAAGAGCCACCAAATGTTATAATCATTAAAAAAACAAGTGAAAGTTAAATATATCACCTATTGGAAAAGATACCACAAAAGATCTAACTTATATGATATGGTTCTAAAACCTGACAGTACACGGTGGCAGACTGAGAAAAACACTGGCTTTGTACAGACTCATAGAGCACAGCCTGGCCATAGAAACCGGCTGTCACAGGTAGATCTGGATACCCACAGAGGACAGGCTGTGCTCACTCTGCCCTCAGAGAGGAGGTCGAGACAGAGCTCTACTTTCTCCTACACTGCGAGAACTATGCAGACTTCCAGGCAATTTTCTTCCCCAAAATGAAAACAAATACAAAAGGTTTTAAAACAAAAACAGAAAAGATGAAAATCTACTTGGAGAAAAAACCCTTTGTGCCATTATCAGTGGAAAGACAAAGTGAAACCTTTGGAAATACCTGGATTTCTGCATAAATTGGTCATACAATTTGATCTGATCTTCATCTAGGTCACAAGAATAGAAAGTCTGCTTAAAGTAATAACACACAATTATACATTTATGTCTTTATTGAATACACTGTGTAAGCATTCACAGTGCAGGGTGGGAAAAGTATGCGAACCCTTGGATATAATAACTGTTTGACTGCCAGCAATAACCTCAACCAAACATTTTCTGTAGTTGCGGATCAGACCTACACAACAGTCAGGAGGAATTATGGACCATTCCTCTTTACAAAACTGTTTCAGTTCAGCAATATTCTTGGGATGTCTGGTGTGTACTGCTCGAGGTCATGCCACAGCATCTCAATCGGGTTGAGGTCAGGACTCTGACTGGGCCACTCCAGAAGGCGTATTTTCTTCTGTTGAAGATTTACTTCTGTGTTTTGGGTCGTTGTCCTGTTACGTCACCAAACCTCTGATGAGCTTCAATTGGCGGAAAAATAAACCTAACATTCTCCTGCAAAATGTCTTGATAAACTTGGGAATTCATTTTTCCGTCGATGATAGCAATCAATCCACAAAACATGATGCTCCCTCCACCATACTTTACAGTTGGGATGAGGTTTTGATGTTGGTGTGCTGTACCTTTTTTTCTCCTTCCAAACAACTCAACTGTAGTTTCATCTGTCCAAATAATATTTTGCCAGTAGCGTTGTGGAACATCCAGGTACACATTTGCTAACTTCAGACATGAAAAATACCATGTGTGTGCTATTAGTTTAAGCACACTGTGTTTGTCTATTGTTGTGACTTAGCTGAAAATCAGATGAAATTTGATGACCAATTTATGCAGAATTCTAGGTAATTCCAAAGGGTTTTTAAAAAAGTTTTTTTCTAGCCACTGTACATTGCAAAACAAATGTAGCTTCCTGCCACACGCGTAGTGACAGCCAGTGTAACGAACAACCAAGATAATAAGTAAATATACAGTGGGGCAAAAAAGTATTTAGTCAGCCACCAATTGTGCAAGTTCTCCCTTTTAAAAAGATGAGGCCTGTAATTTTCATCATAGGTACACTTCAACTATGACAGACAAAATGAGAAGAAAAAAAATCCAGAAAATCACATTGTAGGATTTGGTCACTACGGACAATTCCTTCGACCTCATACCTTGGTTTTTGGTTTGACATGCACTGTCAAGTGTGGGACCTTATAGACAGGTGTGTGCCTTTCCAAATCATATCCAATCAATTAATTTGACCACAGGCAGACTCTAATCAAGTTGTTAAATCATCTCAAGGATGATCAATGGAAACAGGATGCACATGAGCTCAATTTCGAGTCTCATATCAAAGGTTCTGAATACTTAAGTAAATAAGGTATGTTTTTTGTTTGAATACATTTGCTAAAATGTCTAAAAACCTGTTTTCCCTTCGTCATTATGGGGTATTGTGTGTAGATTGATGACGTAACAAACTGTAGAACAAGGGAAAAGGTCTGAACACTTTCCGAATGCACTGTATGTGGTAACACTTTCCATGCCAATGAAGCCCTTTGACTTGACAAAGACAGAGAGACTGAGGTAGAGAAAGAGAGGGAGAGATGGAGGGAAAGGGAGACATAAAGAGAGAGTTAGTTGGTTGGTTCACCTTTCAGAATGAATGGGGACTTCGCGACATGCTTATCGTTGAGCAGTATGTGGACGTGTAGGTCTGTGTAGCTGGCATACATCCTGTACCGCACCAGAAAGGAACCATCTCTGCGATCTAGAACCTGCACCCAGATTCTAGTGAACTGTTCCACTGGGGACACGATCTTCACCTCGAATGTGTTCTCCCCAGGAGATGATGTGAAACTGAATGGCGTACACAGTGACATATACAAACATGAGGGAAACAACATGTAGGCCTATGAGCTGAGCAGATTACATTTGGCTGAGCTGATGGTCATCATATGATCACAATTGTATCAACAAATCTGATTACAGCGCCTTCAGAAGGTATTCATACCCCTTGACTTTTTTCCACATTTTGTTGTTAAAGTGGGATTCAAATGTATTTAAATTGTCATTTTCTGTCAATAATCTACACACAACACTCTAACGTCAATGTGAAGAAAAAAAATCTAGCATTTAAAATAAAAAATAAAATAAAACACTAATACATCTTGATTAGATAAGTATTTAACTTCCTAAATCAATACATGTTAGATTCATCTTTGGCAGTGATTATAGCTGTGAGTCTATCTGGTTAAGTCTAACAGCTTTTCACATTTGGATTGTGCAATATTTGTAAATTATTCTTTAAAAAAATATATATTCAAGTCCTGTTAAATTGGTTGCTGATCATTGCTAGACAACCACTTTCAGGTCTTGCCATAGATTTTCAAGCAGATTTAAGTCAACATTCTAATTCTGCCACTCATTGAACATTCACTGTTTTCTTGGTATGCAATTCTAGTTAAGATTTGGCCTTGTGTTTAAGGTTATTGTCTAGCTGAAATGTGAATTTATCCCCTAGTGTCTGATGGAAAGCAGACTGAACCAGGTTTTCCTCTAGGATTTTGTGGGTGCTTAGCACAATTCCGATAAAAAAAATTATCCTGAAAAACTCCCCAGTCCTTAACGAGTTCAAGAATACCCATAATATGATGTAGCCACCACTATCATTGAAAAAAATGGAGAATGGTACTCAGTAGTGTTGTATTGGATTTTCTCCAAACATAACACTTTGTATTCAGGACAAAAAGTTAATTGCTTTGCCACATTTTTTGCAGTATTACTTTGTTGCAAACAGGAGGCATGTTTTGGAATATTTTTTATTCTGTACAGGCTTCCTTCTTTTCACTTATTGTGGAGTAACTAATGTTGTTGATCCATCCTCAGTTTTCCCAGCCATTAAACTTTAACTGTTTTAACATCACCATTGGCCTCAAGTTGAAATCCGTGAGCGGTTTCCTTCCTCTCCAGCAACTGAGTTTGGAAGGAAGCCTGTATCTTTGTAGTGACTGGGTGTATTGATGCACCATCCAAAGTGTAATTAATAATTTCACCATGGTCAAAGGGATATTCAATGTCTGCTTTTTAAAATTTTAACCCATCTACAAATATGTGCCTTTCTTTGCAAGGCATTGGAAAACCTCCCTGGTCTTTGAGGTTGAATCTGTGTTTGAAATTCATTGCTCGACTGTGTAGGGTACAGAGATCAGGTTGTCAGAAAAAAAAAAAGTTTAACCCCATTATTGCACACAAGGTGTGTCCCTACAACTTCTGTGACTTGTTACTCAAACTTATTTAGGCTTGCCATAACAATGGGGTTGAATACTTATTGACTCAAGAAATGATTTGTAAACATAATTCCACTTTGACATTATGGGGCATTGTGTGTAGGCCAGTGACAAAAATATAATCTAAATCGAATCTAGGCTGCAACAACAAATGGGGAAAAAGTCAAGGGGTGTGAATACTTTCTGAAGGCACTACAGGCCTATCTGTAGTTTAAACTCCAGGTGATATGTCCATTTAAAAACCGTTAAATGACTGTAGGTTACAATTATGTAGGCCAAAAGTGGACCTCGTGAGTAAACACCCAAAACAACTGTGGAGAAGGAAACTGCCCTAGAGGGAGAGGTGCCACAAAGATGTGTTCAGTGAGTGTTAACCCCGAAAACTATACATCTCCAACCCTAGGGAAGCACAGCCATTCATGTGTGTTCAGTGATGTAAACGTTCAGTTCGACTTTATCTGCACACTTTCTATCATAATTCACGTGTGGTTTTACGATTCCACTGCTACATTGTGTCCACTGCCCTGCCATCGGTAGCTAGCTAGCCGCTTTTGTATCGTCTGGTGGGCTTCCTTGACGAATAACGACATACTTACTTTCTCCCCGAGCTGTCCACAGTCTGTATGTAAAAGAAACGAGCTGGAAGGACAATATTTGCTTCGAGTCCAGAACCCCATACCAAAGTTCTTGTAGCACTGGGCACCGCGCCGGTTGAAGCCACGGGAGGTGTCTGCTCCAACAGCCCCAGACAGCACAACACAAATAACGAAAGCAATTTACGCAACATGTTTCTGTGACTCGGTTCTTCTGAAAATGCTTTGGTCCCTTGTCTCTTCCAAACTGCTCTTTTACAATGGAATTTCAAGCCTGTAAAAATGACCATCCCGGTAAAATGTAGGAAACGCCGGATAATTCGACATCTGGCCGCCAGCAGTGTATAGCCTACATCCAGCGAAACACCCTTTCTGGCAAATATGCGGATGCAATGTTTCGATTTGTGTATACTATACTCACATATACACAACACGGCGCATTTCTATTAGTTTACTGTGTCACATTTTTATCGGTAAAGTTTATAATAAAACATACATGGACACAAAATCCTGGCCGGTTAGGGTAGAAGTTATTCGCAGACAGGCGAGCCTGGCAATCTGATTGGTCGCCCCCACAACGTCTGGTAGAACGGGAAGCTGATTGGACCATAGGAGTCGGGAAAAGCCATTGGGCCACACGTATTTTCTGCCATGCAAGGGCAAATTTTCAATGACTAAGTGAAAGCAATTTTACATGAGGGGTTTGTGCTTCAATGTTCCTAGGTAGTGGGCTCCCGAGTGGCTAGGCGGTCTAAGGCACTGCGTCTCAGTGCAAGATGCGTCCCTGGTTCGAATCCTGGCTTTATCACATCCGGCCGTGTTTGCGTGGCGCACAATTGCCCATCGTCGTCAGGGTTTGGCCGTATTTGTAATTAAGAATTGGTTCTTAACTGACTTGCCTAGTAAAAAAATAGTGGATTTTACTTATATTGACCTAATATTAAAAATCAGTCATATGTATGTATATATATTTCTGTAGTATATTGCTCAACTTTTTAAAGTGTTGGTTCAATGTTGGTTTACAAAAGTCTTCAATCAACAATTTTAACAATCGTTATGGCTTCATACCACAGCTCTTTACTGTGTAGTTGGGGGAACAAATCAGTACAGGTTTCTCTGGTGTGTACATCAATCAATGTTTATTTGAATTTTTGATTTGCATCAACATATTTTCAGTTCTTTTTTCCCAGTAATCTCTATTACACTACTATAATATCAATAAGAACAAAAGGTGGTAGAATCCATTTAAACAAGACAAACTTTGCTGCCATCATTGAGAAAACAACCAGAGAAATGGTTGGCTTGGCCAGGAAACAACAGTGTGGACAAGAGTTCCAGTGACTAGACACAGCCAGAATAACCAGGTACAGTACCATGATTCATTTAACAGACATCTACAGAGAAAGAATATCCTAAGAATATCCTATTTTTCTATGTTTTTGTGTTTTTCTTTACTCCCAGCCAACGTTGTTGTACAGTTGATATAAAATCAAAATAAACATACAAACAAAACACCCTTTATGTCAGGAAAAGTCCCGGTTTTCTTTTTCTCAGCCATTGAAGTTAACTGCACCGGTACTAACTCAACACAAACCTCAGAGACGGTATAATACACATAGGGAAATAGATCTGTTCCCTCTTCATTAGACCACCACAATCAGTTATGGACAATGGCCTTCATATTGGCCTGGAAAGCAGCCAGGCAATCGAATCCAACTCTTTCTAGGGTCTGGGGCTGACTGGCTCCCAGTACAGTAGACTGTCTGTCCTTTAGGAATGTCTCACTAGCCTGAGAAGGAGCAGAGTGAAATGAATAGTGATAATGCAAGTTTTTACCTGTGTGTGTGTGTGTGTGTGTGTGTTTCAGCTGTGTTGTGTAACATATGTTGTGTGAGAGAATGGTTGCCTGTATGGTTATGGTAACCACCTTTCTGTGGTTCAAGGCAGGGTGGATATGTGAGCGTCGGTGAGGGAGAGTGAGTGACTGTTGTGGTCATAACAATCATTTAGACTTTCGTATATCATTTAAAAATACAAACATAACCTTTGAAAACAGAAAAATAAATGATGGTATTGTCATGTCACAATAGATCAGTTACGAGAGGACTTGCCAGTGTTACGTGTACACTTATTGACTTGTACAACATATACAATAACATGTATCATAGAACAATCTTTGTACATAGATGATCATTTAGGAGAGAATAGGCTACCACCATCCACTAGGGGGTGAGGATAAGGGGGGGTTACATTAAGGTCATCAAGAGCAATTACGAGTAAAACGAAGAATAGAAACACCTTTGCTCATATCAGTCTGGATTCCTTACATGTACCAATATGTGTAACATAGAAGATCCATATACTGTATGTGCCAACGACACCTGACAACCGCAAGACTCATGATGGTAGGCTATTGTTAGTCTCGCTCTTATTACATTTCTCCATATAGATCAACAACACGGACCGACCGCAGGATATTTTTGATCCAGAATGGTAGTAGTGTTTAAATGGATCTGACTCTACCTCAGTCTTTTAGCTAGGCCTACTCCTGTTCAACAAGACCCCTGGAGACTTCTGAAGCATAGTTTTCTCATCAACGTGCAAAAGAGGACCACTCTGGATACCAAAATGTAAACACGGGACCCACCACCCACAATAACATATGATGACACAATCCTCCAACTTGACACCTTCATTTGTGAATTGCTTTGGCAGAAGAAAGAGTAAGAGTTTTGTCTTTACATGGGCTTGCGTGAGACACACACTGGCTCAACAAACTCATACATAATGAGAAAGGCAGCAGAAGATTCCAATGAAGAAGCAACAAACAACAACAAAAACAAAACATAAAAGAAGGTGTGTCACAATTCTGTCAAAAGAACCAGAAACCCAGTAACGGCGACAGACGCCTATCAGCGGCCATACTGAAAAGTTGGGCTCAGCTAGCCTACTCTTATCTACAGCAAACACGTCATTACTACCACATAGTATTAGCTCTTTGCTAGTTTACAGTAAGGGGCTTCACCCATCTTGATTTATGGCACGTGAATTATTACATCATGTTATATATGTTCAGATTAGAAATATAAACACACTCAATCCAGACCTCACAGTCTACTATCACCGTGGCACCTCAGCCAACACAAATCATTTCCATGACCGTTCACACATTATGAATCAATATATTCTCTGTGTTCACACATTATTAACCAATATATTCTCTGTGTTCACACATTATTAATCAATATATTCTCTGTGTTCACACATTTCTGGCAGGGGGGGTGAAATGTACCTTTTTTATTCCTGGTAACAGGTCTAGTCAGTAGTAGCAGCCAAGAGAATGAAATTAGTGCCAGTAAAATTGACAATTCAGTTGTTCAGAATGTGTGGAGTGATATATGTTGAAAGACTAGAATGTGTTTTTGCACTGTGAGTACACCACAGAGATCTTGGATAACGATATAGGTTGAGCTCAGTGTCTAATGGTGGGAATATGAATAGTATCATCAGTAGTAGTTTGGTGTAAAGAAAGTATTGAAACTGAAATGATGTGTGTTCAGAATGTGTTCAAAAACCAAATGAAAGTAATAAAAAAAAAAGGCAAACAGAAAAATGTTGCTTTATAGCTATGCAGGAATACATTTTCGTTTTTATATATATTTTTTTCCATATTTCAAAAAATATAAAGTTTTTTTCATACTTTCTGTTGTTGGCTTATATTATTAAATACAAGTTTTATTTTGTTTTATTTCCCTCTGTTAAAGTAGCATGCTGCTTTTTAATATTGCAGTTTTACTTTTTTTTGTAATCATCTGTTTAGTTTCATGCAGTCTTGTTGGATTATTAACTTTAGAGTATCTACACAGCAAGACCTGGGTAACCCACCCACACACACTGATGGACTGTCATCATCCACTTTGGGTTCCCCCTGTCGTACCAACTTACTTCCTGGTCTGTGTCCATCTCACTATAGTCTAGATAAGTGACTGCCCTCTGTCCAATTCTTGTGACAATGATGTACAGACGGCCTACAGAGAGGCCCGTTAACACAAAGTCCCTCTTGTGTCTCTCTCTATCTCTATCGCTCTCATGTCCGTCGAGTAAAGGTCCATGTCCCAGCATAGTGCCCCCCCCCCCACCAGGTGGAGGGGCAGTCACAGCCCGCTGTCCTCCCTTTAAAGCTGATACCATTTCTTGTCCTTATGTTTCAGCATCACCTGTGGAGAACAGATAGAAAAGAGACACAGGGTAAGATACATACCACCTTATAACACACCCCTCTTGCTTTCCACAAGTTGCTTCATCACACTATCACTGGCTGGCGGGGGGGTCGTACCTGGTGGGCGTGTGTGGAGAAGGTCTCGGCGCTGTTCATCATAAGGGCGGTGCGTTCCTCCAGCTCGCCCAGTCTCTCTCCTCTCTGGTCCAGGGCGATGCGGGCTCGGGCCAGGTCCCCCACGACGCCGCCGGCTGCAGCCTTCATGTTCTCCAATCCCATTGGACCAGGGATGTGCTGGGCCAAACTCCGAGAGGCCTTTCCCGCTGCTGCCTCCCCAACTATAGGGAGATGGAGAGGAGGGGAGGGAGATGATAGATAGAAAGAAAAAGATAGAAAAATACATTGGAGAGATGGATAGGAGCGAGAGGCAGAGAGAAATGAAAAGATAAAGGGTGGGAAAAGGTTCATATGTGTCAAATTGTCTCTCACATACTTACTTGATACACATAAATAACACACGTAAAATATAGAAGGTAACCTACACAGCTCCTCTCTGTCGAAGGTCTGGGCGTTGCCCCCAAAGAAGCCCTTGAGGAATCCTTTGTTCTGGGCCTCTGGTGTTTCTATAGGAGTGAACAGCTCCCCCAGCATGTCCTGAATCAACACACCGCACACATTAATACACACACACTAATTATTACACACAAAAGAATGGCGCCGGAGGGGATGTCCGCCGTTTCACGAGCTCCTGATCAGTTTTGATATTTTGTGGTTTTTTGCAATGTTCCTAACTTTTTTCCACATAATGTTTCGGCCATCGTTGCATATGATCAAAAATAGCTTATGGATATTAAAACAGCGAATACGAACCTCGATTTGGATGAGGACTTCTATTTCAACAAATCGGAGGCAAAGGATATAATGCTCATCCCAGACCAGGCCCAAATCCCTGTAATTCGGAGGAGGCGGAGCTGTTGAGGTCGGGGTGCGAGATATCTAATGAGATCGCGATGGCGAGTGGATGAGTCGCCATTACCCTCCGTTCTATTGGTGAACGTGCAATCACTGGAAAATAAACTGGATGAGCTCCATTCGAGCCTATCCTATCAATGTGATCAGATGAACTGTAATATCCAATGTTTCACCGAGTGGTAGCTGACCAAGGAATATATAAATCTAGCTGTTTTTTCTATACATTGGCAAGACATAACAGCTGTGTCCGGTAAACTGAGGGGAGGGAGTGTGTGTCTCTTTGCCAACAACAGTTGTTACATGATCTCTAATATTAAGGAAGTCTCAAGGTTCTGCTCATCTGAGTTAGAATACCTCATGATAAGCTGTAGAACACACTATTTACTAAAATAGTTTTAATCTATATTTTTCAAAGCTGTCTATTTACCACCACAAACCAATGCTGGCAGTAAGACCGCCCTCAACGAGTTGTATAAAACCATAAACTCACCTAGATGCAGTGCTCCTAGTGGCCAGGGATTTTAATGCAGGGAAACTGAAATCCATTTTAACTAATTTCTACCAGCATGTCTCCTGTGTAACCATAACCATAACTCTATATTCCTGATTCCTGCTTACGAGCAAAAACTCAAACAGGAAGTATAAGTCATGAACTCAATACGGAAGTGGTCAGATGAAGCGGACACTAAGCTACAGGACATTTTCGCTAGCACAGATTGGAATATGTTTTGGGATTCATCCAACGACATTGAGGAGTTTACCACATCAGTCACCGGCTTAATTAATAAGTGCATCAGTGACCGCATGTACATATCCCAACCAGAAGCATTGGATTACAGGTAACATCCTCACTGAGGGAATGGCTAGAGCTGGCGCTTTCAAGGAGTGGGATACAAATCTGGCCGCTTATAAGAAAACCCGCTACACCTTCCAATGAACCATCAAACAGGCAAAGCATCAATACAAGTCCAAGATCGAATCCTATTACACCAGCTCTGACGCTTGTCCGATGTGGCAGGGCTTGCAAACTATTACGGGTTACAAAGGCAACCCAGCCATGCGGGTGAATGACTGATCGTGTATGGAGGAATCCTCACTATCACTGTTCCTCAACTTGGCAGTAAGCACAGAATATTGCTACTGGAACAACTGAGGTATCTCAGTTTCAAGGTCTCAACTTGGAGAGAGAGAAAGCCTTTTGTGAGGTATTGGTCAGTCAAGCCAACGGTAATGATTAATTATGCTAAATCATGCAAATATAACTTTTTCCTTTAATGAGTCTGACGAGAAGGATATCCTGCTTTCACTGGAACAGGCCCAGATCCATACCTTTTGGATGAAGAAAAGACACCGGAAAAGGGGAAGCAGATCAGGGATTCTTCGGAGAATTCGGAGGCGAGCAAACTCCCAATGCCTTCCATTCTTCTTGCTAACGTGCAATTGTTGGAAAATAAAATTGATGACCTACCATTAAGATTATCCTACCAACGGGACATTAAAAACTGTAACATCTTATGTTTCACCGAGACGTGGCTGAACGAAGAAATGAACAATATAGAGCTGCTGGGATTTTCAATGCACCGGCAGAACAGAGACACTATCTCTGGTAAGATGGGTGGGGGTGTGTGTCTTTTTGTCAATAACAGCTGGTGCGCGATGTTTAACATTAAAGAAGTCTCAAGGTATTGCTCGCCTGAGGTAGAGTACCTTATGATAAGCTGTCGACCACACGATCTACCAAGAGAGTTCTCATCTGTATTATTCGTAGCCGTCTATTTACCACCACAAAGCAAAACTGGCACTAAGACGCTCTCAACCAACTCTATAAGGCCATAAGCAAAGAATAAAATACTCACCCAGAAGCGGCGCTCCTAGTGGCGGGGACTTTAATGAGGGCAAACTTAAATCAGTTTTACCACATTTTTACCAGCATGTCACATGTGCAACCAGGGACATAAAATCCTAGATCACCTTTACTCCACACACAGAGATGCATACAAAGCTCTCCCCCACCCTCCATTTGGCAAATCTGACCATAATTCTATCCTCCTGATTCCTGCTTACAAGCAACAATTAAAGCAGGAAGTACCAGTGACTCGCTCAATGTGGAAGTGGTCAGATGACGCGGATGCTACACTACAGGACTGTTTTGCTAGCACAGATTGGAATATGTTCCGGGATTCATCCAATGGCATTGAGGAATACACCACCTGAGTCATCAGCTTCATCAATAAGTGCATTGGTGACGTACGTACAGTCACTGTGGGGACGACATATCCCAACCAGAAGCCATGGATTACAAGCAACATCCGCATCAAGCTAAAGGCTAGAGCTGCCGCTTTCAAGGAGCGTGAGACTAATCTGAACTCTTATAAGAAATCCTGCTATGCCCTCAGATGAACCATCAAGCAAATCATCAATACAGGATTAAGATTGGATCCTACTACACCGCCTCTGACGCTCGTCGGATATGGCAGGGCTTGAAAACTATTACGGACTACAAAGTGAAACTCAGATGCGAGCCGCCCAGTGACTCAAGTTTACCAGATGAGCTAAATGCCTTTTATGCTCGCTTCGATGCAAGCAACACTGAAGCATGCACAAGAGTACCAGCTCTTCTGGATGACTGTGTGATAATGCTCTCAGTAGCCGATGTGAAGAAAACCTTTAAACAGGTCAACATTCACAAAGTCGCTGGGCCAGACGTGTACCAGGACGTGTAAACAAAGCATGCAAGGACCAACTGGCAAGTGTCTTCACTGACATTTTCAACCTCTCCCTGACCGAGTCTGTAACACCTACAGTACATGTTTCAAGCAGACCACCATAGTCCCCGTGACTAAGGAAGCGAAGGTAACCTGCCTAAATGATTATCGCCCCTTGGCACTCATGTCAGTAGCTTTGAAAGGCTGGTCATGGCTCACATCAACAGCATCCTCCCGGACACCCTAGACCCACTCCAATTCGCATACCGCCCCAACAGATCCACGGATGACGCAATCTCAATCGCACTCCACACTGCCCTCCTGTATTCCCTGTTCATCCACGACTGCATGGCCAAACACGACTCCAACACCATCATTAAGTTTTCTGACGCCTGATCACTGACAACGATGAGAAGGCCTATAGGGAGGAGGTCAGAGAACTGGCAGTTTGGTGCCAGGACAACAACCTCTCCCTCAATGTGAGCAAGACAAAGGAGCTGATCGTGGACTACAGGAAAAGGCGGGCCGAACAGACCCCCATTAACATCGACGGGGCTGTAGTGGAGCGGGTCAAGAGTTTCAAGTTCCTTGGTGTCCACATCACCAACGAACTAGCATGGTCCAAACATACCAAGACAGTCGCGAAGAGGGCACGACAAAACCTTTTCCCCCTCAGGAGACTGAAAAGATTTGGCATGGGTCTCCAGATCCTCAAAAGTAAAGTATGGCAAAGTATGGCAACTGCTCAGTATCTGACCATAAGGCGCTACAGAGGGTAGTGTGTACGGCCCAGTACATCACTGGGGCCAAGCTTCCTGCCATCCAGGACCGATATAATAGGCGGTGTCAGAGGAAAGCCCATAAAATTGTCAGAGACTGTTTTCTCTGCTACCGCACGGCGAGCAGTATCGGAGCGCCAAGTCTAGGACCAAAAGGCTCCTCAACAGCTTCTACCCCTCGTCACCGGACAATTTACAATGACAATACCTTTTTTACCCCAAAGCCATGACTGCTGAACAGTTAGTTAAATGGCTATCCAAACTTTCTGCTTTTCAGCCCCTACCTACTTGTACATAGTACATGATTCAATCACCTAACCAAACCTACATGTACATATTATCTCAATCAAACTACCTCGAACTAGAGGTCGACCGATTAATCGGAATGGCTGATTAATTAGGGCCGATTTCAAGTTTTAATAACAATCGTAAATCTGTATTTTTGGACACCGATTAAAAAACAAATTAAAAAATGTACACCTTTATTTTAACTTGGCAAGTTAAGAACACATTCTTATTTTCAATGACGGCCTAGGAACGGTGGGTTAAAACTGCCTTGTTCAGGGGCAGATTTTTACCTTGTCAGCTCCGGGATTCAATCTTGCAATCTCTTACAGTTCACTAGTCCAACACTCTATCCACCTGCCTCTCATTGCACTCCACGAGGAGCCTGCCTGTTACTCAAATGCAGTAAGAAGCCAAGGTAAGTTGCTAGCTAGCATTATACTTATCTTGTAAAAATAATCAATCAATCATAATCACTAGTTAATTACACATGGTTGATGATAGTACTAGTTTATCTAGCGTGTCCTGCGTTGCATATGATCGATGCAGTGCGCATTCGCGAAAAAGGACTGTCGTTCCTCCAACGTGTACCTAACCATAAACATCAATGCCTTTCTTAAAATCAATACAAACGTATATATTTTTAAACCTGCATATTTTGTTAATATTGCCTGCTAACATTAATTTATTTTAACTAGGTAAATTGTGTCACTTCTCTTGCAACAGAGTCAGGGTATATGCAGCAGTTTGGGCCGCCTGGCTCGTTGCGAACTGTGTGAAGACAGTTTATTTCTTCCTAACAAAGACAGCCTACTTCGCCAAACGGGGGATGATTTAACAAAAACGCATTTGCGAAAAAAGCTTGATCGTTGCACGACAGTACCTAACCATAAACACCAATGCCTTTCTTGAAATAAATACACAGAAGTATATATTTCTAAACCTGCATATTTAGCTGAAATAAATCCAGGTTAGCAGGCAATATTATCCAGGTGAAATTGTGTCACTTCCCTTGCGTTCATTGCACACAGAGTCAGGGTATATGCAACAGTTTGGGCCGCCTGGCTCGTTGCGAACTAATTTGCCAGAATTTTACGTAATTATGACATAACATTGAAGGTTGTGCAATGTAACAGCAATATTTAGACTTAAGGATGCCATCCGTTAGATAAAATACGGAACGGTTCTGTATTTCACTGAAATAATAAACGTTTTGTTTTCGAAATGATAGTTTCCGGATTCAATGTTATAATTAAGTCTATGATTTGATAGAGCAGTCTGACTGAGCGGTGGTAAGTAAGCGTTTCAGCATTCGGCACATGACAAATAAAATTTGATTTGACACATTAATACACACACACACAACACAGATTAATACACACACATTAATACCTGCACACACAAGTACACACACACATACACATTAATACACACACACACACATTAATACACATTTCTAACCAACATAAACACAGAGTAACACAGTCATAACACAGTCCTAACTAACCAACATAAACACACAGTAACAGTCATATCGAACCAGAGGCACACAACAGCAGATTACGCACAATGGGATTTGTGGATATTTAGGGATTGCAAGTTGGCTAAAAAAAGCACGCAGTTGATGAACCAGCTTTGAAATATTGTAGGTGAAGTCATCACTTGTCTGCCGATTTCAAAAAGGACGCTTGCTGAGAAGCATATCAGTGTTGGAGTTTTACTGTGCCAGCAGATGGCAGTATGATTATGCTATATGTTCAGTCATGTTGCTGGATGAGAAGGACTGCATGTCTGAAGCTGGAGCTTCACCAATGTCTGCTCTTATTAGTGTGTGTTTGTTGTGATGGCTCTATAGTAACACACACACACAGTGTTGGGAAAGCTACTCTGAAAGTATAGTTTTCCTAGCTACCGATTCCTTCACACTGCAATAAATAAAACATCCGTTACAAAAATAAAACGGAATTTAACTAACGACTGGGTCTTAGATATAGAAATAATAGAACTAACAACTGGGTCTTGACTCTAGATATAGAACCAACAACTGGGTCTTGTCTCTAGATATAGAAATAATCAAACTGACTGGGTCTTGTCTCTATATATAAACCTGATAGAACTAACGACTGGATCTTGTCTCTAGATATAGAACTAATAGAACTAACGTCTGGGTCCTGTCTCTAGATATAGAACTAATCTAACAGATGACCGCAAACAAAAGATGAGAAAGTATGAATTAGCTTTTTTTTGTATATATATATATATATATATACTGTATATATCAACAAAGAAATGTTATTTCTACCAGTAAATGTGTGATTTAATGTTGTTTTATTTTGCCACTGTGGTATAAGTGCGATTCATTAGTGAAAACTCCACTCCACTGCGTCATCCATTTTTCTAAGGTAATGTACAGAATGTCAGCGTTTAGTTTCAAGTGAGAATTGGTCAGGTCTGATGCCGAAAAAGAAAGGAAATTCCTGCCAACCATATTTTATTTGATCTTTGCTGAATGTATAGTGTGTAGTTCCAGTAGTTAGCTACAGCGCGACATGACAAAAAAAGTCATTAACTACTGAAAACACTACCTAGATTAGAATGTAGTTCAACTACCAAAATATAGTTGAGCTACATGTCGTTCACTACTCGCCAACGCTGCGCACACACACACTCCACCACCACGGAGTCAGCGCAGTGGAGCTCAAACCACACATGACAAGCGTGACATTTCACTTCAATGGCCACTGTCATGATTGGGCTTTAGCAAAGGTATCAATTATAGCACCCATATATTTACTGCACCACTGGCTCTGAGAAATCACTCTGCCTAAGCTGCAGGACGCAATGTGCTGTCATACCCACAGAGCAATGAGATTACCAAGGATAGACACACAAACACATGCACAGATACGCACAGACACACACACACACACACACACACACACACACACAAACAAGTACAGATCATTCTAAACTCCACAGTACACAAATGCACACACAGATGGGTGCTGACCTGTAGGTTGTCCGTCATCTCCTGGCTGTATGTGAGACGCTGTATCTCTGTAGGAGAGCTCAGATACAGGGCCTGGCCTCCGTTAGTGAAGACAAAGGTCCGGGCGATACGCAAGTCGGTCAGGGGAAGGTAGTTGATATCCATCAGGGGTCTTAGACTGGGCAAACTGGGAGGAGACAACAACAGAAAAAACACAACGCTGTCAAGGGTGGTAGTAGTAGAAGTCATCTCATGGGCCTGTAGGAATAGGTCTTTTCGATCCATCAAGGGAACACGACCAAGACAGCTTTTAACAGGCATGAGAAAGACTGACCGTATACCTTAGGGTCATGATGTGTCCGTTGGCGCAGAAGCAGGCCAGGCAGACGCTGTTGCAGACGGAGACAACGTCAGCCCGCAGGAGGAAGGAGGACTCGGTGATGTTGTGGGTGAACAGGACAGCCTGGGTGGGCATGAGGATGACCTTGGCCTGCTTCTCAGAGCACACAACGGCCAGGTGACCGTCACCGCACGCCTCCTGGGATGATGACGGGGAGAAGTTGATCAGCTTGCGCCTGCGGGGCCGGTCGGGGTCCTCGGGACCGTTGGGGTCCCGCCACACCTCGTAGGGACTCTGAATGAGAGCGCCCCCACAGTCCAGGAAGGCAAATCGCAACACAGAGCCTTTTAGCATCAGGACGGTACCTGGGTGTGCCATGGAAAGAGGCAGATAAGAAAAGATAGCACTTTCGGTAACGTGACATCCGAGATCTTTTCTATATTCACCAAACATTCAATTCTTTCTCTTCTTGCTATCTAATATTGACTAATATCAGTCATTGAAATGGAATGAGAGAGTAGGGCAGCGAAGAATGCCTACCTGCAAATCCCATTATCACACCCACTTGAAGAGTAAGCCCCTCCCCCACCACCATGCCCTCTGTTGAACCTGCACCCCTACACCCTACCCTTTCATTCAGTGAGTGATTCCTCCATTACAATCCTGTCTAATGTCAATGACATCAAAATAACGAAGGCTAAGGCAGGCCACATTCGGGATCTCCTTCACCCAGACCATCTATCATTCCCTCAGGCAGACAGGCTCACCACTGGGCCCCATGGTGATGGGCTCCTCCATCCTCTCCTCCTCTTCTGTGGGGATGGATATGGGCAGGAGCAGGACCACGCCCAGGCTGGTGCCCACCCACAGGCAGGCGGTAGGCAGAGCATCGCCCTTACGGCCGTAGGACTCTCCGAACTGCAGCGTGGTCACTGACTCCTTGGTGTCGCGATCAATGCTGGACACACTGGAGCTCCGCGAGCGACTGAATGAGTTCTCTCTACTTTCTGCTTTACAACAAATTCCGGGGAAGGACACAGACACAATGAGGCAGAGGGGGAGAGGGAGGGAGAGAGAGAGAGAGAGAGAGAGAGAGAGGGAAGGAAGGAAGGAAGGAAGGAAGGAAGGAAGGAAGGAAGGAAGGAAAAAAGGAAGGAAAAAAGGAAGGAAAAAAGGAAGGAAAAAAGGAAGGAAGGAAAAAAGGAAGGAAAAAAGGAAGTAAGGAAAACAGTAGACAGAGTGGAGAGAAGAAGAGAGAGAGAGAACAGGAATAGGACAATGGAGTATGCAGACAGACAGAAAACAGAGGGTGATATACAGAAAGAGAAACAAGGCAATAAGACCAGGAAGAGAGAGATGTGGAACATAGAGAAGGGAGAAAACAGCTGCTTAAAAGGGGGGAGAGACAACGAGCAGCCAAGTGAGAGCATACACACACGTGCAACACACACACACACACACACACACACACACACACGCAGAGACAGACACACACACACACACACCACAAACCAACATGAAGTCACAGCTGTAGTGCTTAGTTACAGTTGGATCCATCTATGACTCATTTGATTATGGCCCAATGAAAGCAAACACACAGTACGAAACCATTTCTGTCCTTTTGAATTTTCCCATTATTATGTTCTCTCACTCACTGCAGGTTCAAGAAATACCCTGATGTGCATACATACACACACAAAACACAGGCACTCATACTGTACACACACACACACACACACACAAAATAGGTGGACGCACACACACACACACACATCACATGAAAACACACAGATTGTGTTGACCCCTTGCCTTGCTAGGCATTCGGATCCTCCATTACATATTTATAGATTTAGCCTCCTGCCTCCACCATAAAAGTATTTCTGTATTGCCCAAGAATGATTCATGCACTTCTCAATTATTTACAACCTGACTATGTGCTGCCTGGGCTTGTTCTACAAACACCGTAGACTTTATACAGCGGCTGGGGATTTCTGCATTGCCCAAGGTTCACTCTTAATATTTTCATTCAAAAAGCAAATGGAACAAATTGGAAAGGGCTCTAGCTAAACACTGCTTTCTCTCTGCCCTACTCTGTCTTTACTAACAGTAGAAAATAAAAAGAAAGTGTATCAGAATAAAGAACCAGCACATCATTAATGCACCTCATGGCATTTCACAGTGTCTTGGATTATCAGGCAAGCAAACAAAACTGGACAAGCAAAAAGGCAGCAATAAAGATGTGTGTCCGTGGCATGCAAACACTAGGACAGTGTACACTTAGCACATACAGAACAGCTGTATGGACACAGCACACACTCCTATACGCCATGGAGAGATAACGTACACAACCGTGTTCATCCTGTCAACCCCAAGTACAAGAGCAACAAGCGTGTGTCCCTGAACATCTCTAGACAGGACATGGACGGTGACAGAGCAACGTGGGGCCACAGGACGGACGTACTGGCCGACGGAGTTGGGGACAGTGGGCCGCACGTGGCGGTGCACTGCGCCCCCCCTTACCTCTCTCGCTCCAGTTGTAGGAGGTGGTGTGGTGCTCGTCGTGGGAGTACATACTGACTCCATGCAACTGCTGAAGCATTGCCCTCCTGGACGCATGGCCACCTATTCCCCCACATCACAACCCCCATCCAAACCCCCAACACCAACCAAGCCAGCCAGAAAACCAGCCGACAGATGGACAGACGGGACAGACGGGACAGACGGCAATACCAGAGATAGACAGAGGGGGAGAGAGAAAAAAAACAACTCAGCTGGGATGAGCATGGTTAGGACAAAAGAAAAAGGGAGAAACAGAGACGTTTTTATCCCACCAGCAGAAAGAAACTGCCTAACCCTCCTCCTCCTGCCAAACTCCTCGGACCATACATGACAAGTGAAACCTGTTTCTGTGACTAATCAATAGGGATATGAAGGGAAATAACATCCCTCCAGAAGGCAGTACAGCCGAGCCCTGTTTAGGGCGACGCTACGCTACGCTACGCTACGCTACAACGCTGCCGGCTAGCATTGAGGCTAGAGAATATAATGGCTTTTGTTGTCGGGCCTGTGTCCAGAGTGGCAGCTCATTTTCTGCCGTGTGTGTCCGGGTTATATTTGTGCATGACAGAGTCTTCAAGGTGGTAGCTAATGAAAGTCACGCACAGTGGCACTCGGACAGGACACGGGGACCCCCAAGGGGGCCAAGCAGGGATATAGTAGGAAGAGGGAGGGGAGGAGGAGGAGAGAAGAAGAGGAGGAGGGGAGGAAAGTAAAGAGGAAGGTAAGGAGGGAGGGCAATGCTTCAGCGACTCAAGACACACATAGACAGTATAGTGGAGAGACGAGGACAGACAGACGCCCTGGAGCTACATCTGACACCTCGGTCAATAACTTCATCACTACTAGAATGAAACCCATAGGTTTCAGCAAGTTAATACCCCACGTACCACCCAGGGAGTGAACGACCAAAAGCGCCCACTTTGGCCTCATGGGAGGAATGACGAAAATCTGGTGTTTCTATGTCAAACAGTTGTGTTATATTTCAGTCTTCTGTGATGTGTATAAACTCCAAATTAAATGCATTTCAACTCTATATCTGACATGGTACAGGTGTCTTATTTCTTTTAAGCCCATAACCATGTGTGTGAGGTGTATACTTTTGTTTAAAGTAGATTTGTTTAAGACTACCAAGAAACACTCTGTGTGACCCTGATTTAGCCCACTGCAGTAAAAGGTTGCAGCGATCGATGTCTTTGTCCAGTCACAGTCATTGTGTGCTCCTAACAATGTCAAAGCTGTAACTATGTTCACAGGCCATAATTGCCTCATGCTGCATAGCTTCAATATTTCATTTTCTGTCAGACAGGGAGGCATGTTGTTTATGTTGTGCCTGTCCCCTTTCTCTGGTGTGTGTGTCGTCTGGTGTATGAGTGTGTGTGTGGCGGGTCGCCTGGTGTGTGTGTGGCGTGTCGCCTGGTGTGTGTGCGGCGTGTCGCCTGGTGTGTGGGCCTCATTACAGGAACTCAGCCCTTCGCACCGCTCATTGACCTTTCATTATTCCAGTGACCCTGCTGTTTCATCGCTGTGGTAACCCAGCCAGCGCCAGCGACAAACTGAATGGGTAAGGGGGTCGCACTGCCTGATGGGAGCACCAGCATAACACACGCCATAGACTGGGTATGTCCTAAATTGCACCCTATTCCCTACGTAGTGCACTATTTTTGACCAGAGCCCTATGGGTCCTGTTTAAAAGTAGCGCACTATAAAGGCAACAGGTGCCATTTAGGACACAGCTATAGACTCCATGGTTAGAGGAAAAGATATTTAAACATAGTTAGTGAACCGCCCAGGGCATATATAGCACTAAAAATACTGTAACACCGCCTGGTCTCCCATGTGCTTTGACATTTTGAGGAAACCACTTTAAGATCCACCTGTTGAGCTGTTGGCTAGTTTTGATACGGTTACACAGTTTGAGTTCAAATGAGGTGATGATCTGTCCTTTTACAAATTCTTTTCATTTTTCCGGTGTGTCACCGTAACCTCTCACCCACCTTACCGTGTGAAAAGCTTTGAGAAAATACGTATTAGGCCTATTTGCGCGGTCATTGACTCCTCATTGTTATCTAGGCGATTCCCAATTTCGCACTCTGGCGACTTCAACGCGTCGACGACGCTGATCTAGGTTAACTAAAGGCTTTCACACGTCCTGCCGTCATTTAATTCCATTACGAACAGAAGTCAAGGTTCTGAGTTACAGCGAAATTGAACAAACTACATTTTGGCACTAATATTCTGTTCTAAAGGGTTTTTATTACTATTCTAACCCAGAAGCTCTGGGAATACATGTAAACTAGGCATTTATAGCATGTCAGTATCAATCTGATCAGTAACAAAGGCGACTGTGGCCTTCATTAAAACATGGAGTGTATGCTAATGTGGAACACAGCAGACTGCAGCCTGCCTCCCAGCTCCATGGGTTCTGCCTTAATGGAGGATTTGTTCAGGAAATGGAAATACAAATCACGCAGTTTTTGTGAAAGGGTGCATGCCGGTGTGTGTGTTTCGAAATCTTCAGGAATAGAGATTCTTATGTTGCCATTACCATGGATAAATTCGTCGTTTTCTTTCTCTCCCTGTCCACTTCTATCCCTGACAATCACCCACTGTCTTTGCAATTCGGGAGCAGCTGCTACTTTTGACAAGTTAAAATGTTTTGTTCTCTGGACAGCCTCGGCTAATCAAACACAACTCAGCGTGAGGACTGAACACCCTGCGGTGGCCCGTGGCTGTTCCAGGGTCCAGGGTCCTCTTGGAACACAACTAGCTCAGTCTGCCTTCCATCCCTCCCTACCTGCCTGACCATCTGTCTGATCTGACGCTCCAGCTGGGTGATAGAGCCCTCTGACGCCGGCGCAGGTCGGCTAACTGTGACGTTTTGGAAGCAGTCCCCATCCTCTCTGTACCGCGGAGAGATTAGCTGGAAGGACCACTGGTGTCTGTCTGCTAATCCGTCCGGATCGGGATGAACCAGCCAGGCCACGGTAGTGCTAGTGTGACCTGGATAGGAAGAGCTTTGGCCAGGCTTACAGTACTCAGAGTACCCCTCGGTCTGTGCACTGACAGGACAGCACACAACAGCAGATCAATACCAGGTCAAACGTTTGGCATCCTGAGAATGACTCAGAAAGGTCAGAGAGTGGATTACGCTAACTCTCTGATAGAGAAGGATTGTGTAACACATCTATAAGTAATGTTTGACATTCTGAGGAGCAACAGTATACATACATTAACCTTTAGATGTTGACATAACCACTCATAATAATGTATAGTTTTAGTATGCAGCTCTTGAAATAATATCTGGATATTCCGATCCATAGTGGTAATCTAGATGTTCAGATCCATAGTGGTAATCTAGATGTTCAGATACATAGTGGTAATCTAGATGTTCAGATACATAGTGGTAATCTAGATGTTCAGATCCATAGTGGTAATCTAGATGTTCAGATACATAGTGGTAATCTAGATGTTCAGATACATAGTGGTAATCTAGATGTTCAGATACATAGTGGTAATCTAGATGTTCAGATCCATAGTGGTAATCTAGATGTTCAGATCCATAGTGGTAATCTAGATGTTCAGATACATAGTGGTAATCTAGATGTTCAGATACATAGTGGTAATCTAGATGTTCAGATCCATAGTGGTAATCTAGATGTTCAGATCCATAGTGGTAATCTAGATGTTCAGATACATAGTGGTAATCTAGATGTTCAGATCCATAGTGGTAATCTAGATGTTCAGATCCATAGTGGTAATCTAGATGTTCAGATCCATAGTGGAAAGGTAATGCATCAAATCTGCACAGCACTTTTAACAATATTAGCTGCCGCTGTGACTATACAATCTAGTAAATGTCCCTCTATCCTCGGTAAGGAGGAGGACTGTGTTCATAAACCATGCAAGGCTCTCTGTGTTTAAGAGCCTATTATCGCCTATGTAAACGCCTATGTAAATGCATATTGAACTTGCATTTAGTTAAGGTGCACACAGCCCCACCTCCTGAATATACCCAGTAGAACATTTCCTTTGTGGAAGTTACATTCTACTCAGGATTAACAGGCCTGGGCAGCTGACCTCAACACTCAACACATTTCACCGTCATTTTGTCCATTTTGAGAAAAGGACCACATCCCGACAGACTGGTTCTATTAATGGGCCAGGAGCTGAGTGACAGTAAGCTGCTATAAGACAAGGGCTGCGGCCCAAATGGCAACCTATTCCCCATATAGTGCACTACTTTTGACCAGAGGCCTATGGGCCTGAGTCAAAAGCAGCGCACTATGTAGGGAATAGGATGCTAGTTGAGACAACCAGGGGGGCGAGGTCATGTAGCTGGCTGAGAAAGGGGACGCCTAGTCAGTTGTTCAACTGAATGTATTCCACTGAAATGTGTCATTTAACACAACCCCTCAATCAGAGAGCTGCGGAGCGCTGCCTCAATCCACATCCACGTCTTCGGTGACCAGGGAACAGTGGGTTAACTGCCTTGCTCAGGGGCAGAACGACATATTTTTACCTTGTCAACTCGGGGATTCGATCCAGCAACCGTCCAGTTACTCGCCCAACCCTCCTCCCCACCAGGCTATAGAGACGTAAGTGTGGAAAACAATGAATGGATGTCCGTCGTTTGATGTTGTCTCGAGCTGTCCCTACAGCGTTCTGACTGTGACTAAAGAAGGCTGACTGACAGGGAGGTATGATTGCACGTAATGGCATGTTGATACCCATCCTGACAGCAGCCGTTTCCTCTCACAGCGTTTCGCAGGGGAGAGGTAAACATTTTGGCTCAACAAGGAACAGAGTGAAAGTAGATGTGAGCAACCGCTTGACAGTGTCAGATGAGAGGATTTCCTCTGTTTGATGTTATTCGTGGCAGGACGCCTCAAGACACATTCGAGCACAACAATGAAACATACCTACGCTCTGCAACATGGGACAAACATATGACGATAACCTTCCTATTGAGGTAGTAACCAGAGATCACAAATGCAATGGTTGAGAAAACACTGGACAAACAACCAGCAGCATTCAGATACATTCAGCCAAGTAGCAACATCTGGGATAGTATTGCAGTCAGATAAGCACCTAGAGGGAGTTAGACAGGTGTGTATATATATATATATATATATATATATATATATATATACATACACATATACATACACCTTTCTTTACATACACACACACACACACATACATACATACATACATACATACATACATACATACATACATACATACATACATACATACATACATACATACATACATACATACATACCACACAGTACAGTATGGAATGGAAACACCTACTGGCGCCACACATACAGCACATAGATATACACACACAAACACCCACCCTGTCACCATTGATACACTAACCCAGGGACGGTATGGGTGGTACAAAGTGAGGGTGTGGGCTTTAGTGTTGTGGTGTAGTCACATTGTGGTGGTGTGGTGGAAAGTGAAGGGCTGTGAATGACAAGTGAGGTCACAGCGGAAGGGCCGCTGGAGTATGTGCGAGCAAATGTGTGTGAAAATCCCCAACAATTTGTCTTCAGCAAAACCTTTTTGTGAACTTTGACTTTTATAGCTGTTCTCTTACAATTTTACATGTGACGAAACATGTTTTGAAGTGGTCAACTGTAATCATCTACCCTATCAATATAACACTCATCACAGAAAATGCTGAAGAGAAAAGTCCCACAGTATCCACCCTGCTATATGGTGACTAACCAGGAGGGACATAATACTGTAACATTCAATGTCAGTTATACTTCAGTAATACAGCATTCACCATTTTTTCTTCAGGATAGAAAAGTCAGAGAAGGCACAATCAAAATGAATGAGAAAACAGCAGATATCCCACCAACCACAACCCAACCAACCAACCTCTCACCCCCTACCTGTTGATGACTGGCAGACATGCACTTAGGATGGGAGGATGAAAAGGTTAGGAAGAGGGTTTAAGGGGAAGGGGACAAGCACACACCTTCTGTGTGGGAGGAAACAGGCAAAGAGATCTCCATGCAAGCGGCGGACTGGGCCTTGCGGAAGGGCGGTCGGCCAGGCCCTCTCCGGGTGAGCCGCGGGCCCTCGGGAACCCCTGTGATGCGAGGCTTCCCCACGGAGCAGGGCTGGGAGGTGGGACTAGTGCAATGTCCATTGACATGATCTGCAACAACGGCAAAGCATTAGCAAACGACTTAAGGAAAACAAAGCAGAGAGAGAGGGGAAAACGTCTATGGTAAAAAGAAAATGACAGGTAATGAGGTTAGAACGAGAGATCTAGTTAGAGAGATAGAGAGTTAGAGAGACGAAGAGAGATAGAGTTACCTGACCACTGTGACTGACCCAAACTTAAGGAAAGCTTTGACTATGTACAGACTCCGTGAGCGTAGCCTTGCTATTGAGAAAGGCCGCCGTAGGCAGACATGGCTCTCAAGAGAAGACAGGCTTTGTGCACACTGCCTACAAAATGAGGTGGAAACGGAGCTGCACTTCCTAACCTCCTGCCAAATGTATGACCATATTAGAGAGACATATTTCCCTCAGATTACACAGATCCACAAAGAATTAAAAAACAAACACCAATTTTGATAAACTCCCATATCTACTGGGGGAAATTCCACTGTGTGCCATCACAGCAGCAAGATTTGTGACCTATTGCCACAAGAAAAGGGCAACCAGTGAAGAACAAACACCATTGTAAATACAACCCATATTTGTCCTTGTTTATTTTCCCTTGTGTACTTTAACCATTTGTACATCGTTACAACACTGTATATATTATGACATTTGTAATGTCTTTATTCTTTTGAAACTTCTGTATGTGTAATGTTTACTGTTCATTTTTCTTGTTTATTTCACTTTAGGATATTATCTACCTCACTTGCTTTGGCAATGTCAACACATGTTTCCCATGCCAATACAGCCCCTTGAATTGAATTGAAATTGAGTTAGAGAGAGCGTTAAAGAGAGATAGTTCGATTTAGATGGAGACAGAGAGTTAGAGAGATAATTACAGAGAGATAGAGAGAGAAAGAGAGTGGAAAAGCAGTCAAAATATAGAGAGAAGCTTTTTACTCAATCCATGCCAAGAAAATAAAAAAGATACAAAACAATATTGATTAAAATAAATAAATAGATTCACAGGTGATGGTAAAGTACATTCGGTCGGACCAGGCATTTTACAGAGTCTTTCATCATCCCTTTGTTTTTGTCCTCAAGTGGCATTGAGAGAGTTTCACACTCAAGTACCGAACTTTATTTTACTTTTGAGAGGTGCCGACGAAACTCAGGTAATACATTTTTGACCAGTAAGGTCCTCACCAGACTAGCATCAGGAGCGGTGCAGCACTTCAAACATTTAAGAAATCAGAGACCTTTGGGTGGATTCCAGAGTGTATCAATATTTGAATAGAGTTGGTTGATACTGTAGGTATACAGTGTAGGTATACAGTGTAGGTCCATGAAACAGCATACTGGACTGTCTGATGCCTCTGAGACAAGGTGGGTACATGTATGGTGCCTGCTCTGAATTGTGTATATTCATATTGATACGCGTGGGTGCCCACACTTGCTTGTGTGTGTGCGCATGCACGTGTGTGTGCGTAGATGCGCATGTGCGCGCGTGTGTGTGCCTGCTCTCTCCAATGGTATTTTCGAGCCAAAGACTCTATGTTAATGAGACGCAATTTCTTTTGGGGAGGGTGGGATTCTATGGGCTTGGCGCCTTTTTCCGCAGCTCGTCAGCCTGTGGCTTCGTCAGCCAAACAGGGAAAGCTCTGCGCCGCCAAGAGACTAAGAATTAAGCAGCCGACGACGTCTGTGCCAGATGCAGACCACTCTGCCGCTTCCATGTCTTCACTGTCAAGTAAACAAAACTTTGGCATTTTATTGACTGACAGCTCCCAGTGAGGTAGCACTCCACCAGCGCTACACTCCAGAGCAGAAATCAGTGTGTGTGACAGGGAGGCTTGTTGGGAGCAATCCTCATTGAGTGAGAACTGCATTCAGAAAGTTGGCATTAGCCTGGGTGCCAGTCTGCTTCTGCTCGCTTGCCAACTCCTTCTAGAGATTGTCATGCAAAAACATGTTAGTTTTGACAGTGGAGTAGGCAAACGCACAAACAGATCTGGGACCAGGCTAAGTTGGCCTCGTGTTAACTACTGAATATGCCAGACAGGAATCTCTAGTGGGTTGTCTGTTTAGCTATGGTGATTTGAAGGAACACACACTCCTAACACCAAATCCCTTGTTAGGCCCATTGATGCAAATATTGGTTCACTTTCTAAGTGAGGATGAAAGACTCTGTGGTGCCACCCAGTCCGCGTGCGCCTCCAGTCCAGTTTCACAGCAGGCTGTAGCAGGGCAATAGCGGGCTTGGAAACTGAGGATAGCTCTAGTGCCAATGAATGTGCTACATGACTACGCCATTGTGTGTCTGGCTAGCACTTATCATCATGGTTGGGTCTGCCAATCAGTGGTTTGTCCTGGCACAGTCTAAAGGAAACTGGTCCACATCAGAAAAAAAATGGCAGTCTACCCACCCCACCTACACACACTCACTCTCTTTTTCTCTCTTTCTCTCGCTCTAACACACACGCAGACACGGACACATACAGTACACACACGTTCGCGCGCACACACACACACACACACACGCAGGTTCAAGTAATTTAATCACATGAAACAGTCCCACTTTGTAGCAGCTGTATCCTTGACTAATGACAGACATATTATATTTGAACTAATTACATAGGTGCATTACTATGTTAACAGCCTAAACAGGGCACTGATCACGGTTGAAATATATTTTTGTTCCACTGCATTAGTGCACAATTGAATTTGGACTGCTTGGAATAGTGCTTGAACCTTTTTTGATTAGCCTCCCATTGTTGTTCACCGTTGAAAAGGAGATACATTTCCCAATGCGGTAGGTGCATTTTTGCTATCAGCTATCATCCTTTTCAGTTTAATTTCCTGTTAAATGATGGCTTGTTTACCCGACACGGTCTCACTCTAAAACTACAGCCACACATTTCAAACCTGTTGAAGGAAACAGTTGTCATTTCACAGATGTCATACCGTAGATATTGGCACGTTAGTGTACTGTATATGAATTGAAAGAGGCTTATAGTAGAGGGATATAGTAGGACAGGACAGAGCAGAAGCATGAGCGAGAGAACCTGTGACTGCAAGGAGTGTAGGAGCTCAAGGGATGTACTGAGAAAGAGCGTGTCGCTACAGTCTACAGGAAATGCAGAATGGTCCAGCAACAATGGAGCAAGTCCCGTTGGAGAGACGAAAATGATCCAATCACGATGGAGCAAGGCTGTTTAGAGTTAGAGAATGGTCCAATCACAGCATAGAGCAAGGCTGTTTGGAGATAGAAAATGATCCAATCACGATGGAGCGAGGCTGTATAGAGAGACAGAGAAGGGTCCAATCTCAATAGAGCGAGAGTACATTTGGAAATGCATCTCCCAAAACGATATGGGCATGAGGTAAGAGCCACCTTTGGAAACACTTGCAAAATGTACGATAAACAAAAAAGCTTAAGACGGGTAAAAACACAGACATAGAAAGTCAAAGGAGAAGGACAGAACAGGCCATTCAGTCTCATCATGAGCTGGTCGAGGAGAAGAAGTGAGTGATAAGAAAATACTGCTGGTTGCGTGAAGAGGAAGCTACTTGATGTGAACAACATAAACAAAACAAATATAAAATGTATATCTGCGCATAACAGGACAAAAGAGGATGTAAATTAATCAAATGAAACGAGGGTAAAAACTGCTGGCTTTCGCCTACCGTACCAAGATCAGTCTTAAGATCTGTTGGCAGACTTAACTTTCTGCCGGGTCCCTTTACTGTAACAAAAGACATAGGAAAGAAAGGAGCAGTTAATGTTTCCAAACCAAAACCAAACCAAAATGGAAGCAAAAGTAAAAGCCAAACGATGCAG
Organism: Oncorhynchus tshawytscha; assembly: GCF_018296145.1. Lineage (NCBI taxonomy): Eukaryota > Metazoa > Chordata > Actinopteri > Salmoniformes > Salmonidae > Oncorhynchus > Oncorhynchus tshawytscha. Next base: position 15,519,663 of record NC_056454.1, on the reverse strand, counting down.
AAAACAAAAGATCAAACGAAACAAAAACTGAACAACGTAATTCAAAACGTGCAAAAGTGTGCAGTTGTCGCACAGGGCAGGCAGATGCAGAGGCCATTCCCATCATGCTCCATGGTTTTCCCAGGCCAGTGCTCCCAGTCAGAGAGTGTAGACACGGGAACAGTGAAAGCAGTTCTAGAAACAGGAACCGAGAAACCCGTTTTCGGGCAAGACTCCTTCCCAGTGTTTCTTCCAAGTCTTCCATTCTGTGGCCACTCAAAAGCAACTGATTTAAGTAGAGGTATTTTCTGATTGTTTGTTTAAGTTATTTCTGTATGTTCGGGTTGTCAGAGTTCACTAAGGCCTGGGGGGTTTGGCATAAGAAACATAAATAAACTGGGAACTCAAAAACACAAAACAGATTGGAAAGAAACAAACAAGTTCAACATTTTGCAAGCATTTTGCAGAATATACGAACTGCAAAGGTACATGTTGAGAGACGGTCATTCATTTTTCCTCAGTCGATTCAAAGGACATACCATGAGGACACTGGTTTTGGTTGGTTAGATAATTATTCTGGTGTATGGGAAATGTGGGATGTTGTAAGGATGGCAAATCAAGAAACCACAAACCAATCTTTGTAAAGTAATGTTTGGGGCAAGCTAGCAGATATTGGAAAGTGCAGTTGTTTGATTGCAACATCTATAAGTGGAATCCAGAACATTTTAGCTTTGAAATTGAACAAACTCTTATGGACCCCAAAATAATACTCTGTTTTACAGATAATAATTCAAGAGGCCAAAAGTCTGAATTCCACCATCTTTCATGGGCTTTGAGTAGTGGAAAAGTGGTGTGCTGAGGTAGAATTGAAGCAGGAGTCATTTTATGATAAATTGCCTTGTTGGGAGCATAGAATTTGAAAGGGATTTTGATGTAAATGAAATGTTCTCCTTGTGCGGTGCTTGTGACAAAATTGCTGTGGTATAGTGCCGTGGCATCATTTAATTCTGAAATCAATAAAGTGTGTGCGTGTCTGTGTGTGTGGCCAGATGTTGCGGCCATGATGCGTAGCAGCAGAACTGTGTAGAAACAGAGGAATATAATGATGGAATGACAGTGCTCTACCAATAGCACTGGTATTCACTATTCACAGGTGGAATTCGACAAGTCATTTAACAGCTCATTTGCACCATGTTAGGACTCTTGTGGGAATATGTTTGTTGGATAGAAGGATGTTTGAACTGAATAAAAAGTAGGACTGTGCATTGTGCCAGCAATGCCTTTTAACAAATGACAGTATTTACATATTTGGGGACATAATTATGCTACATATCAACCTGGTGCCCTACGAAAGGCCAGCTTGTCTTTCTCAGTTATGGAAAAATAGAAAAGTATATTGTCTTGTTTATATGCCCTGATAACATCCAAATGCCATTCTATGGTAAATATTTAGGGAGTATTAATTGCTAGTGACATGGAGCATATTGCAACCATCATTGGCCACCAGATTACCGTTAATTGATCTCTTGTTAAACCATCAATACGGGTTAAATTCACTTGCACAGCTAATCTCAATTGCAACCATTATTGGACACCTCTACCGTTCCCTAAAGCTGATGTCAGTGTTACCTTAGTCCTGCCTGCGACCAAAGTCTCTGAAGATACAGTATGTTCACCCTGTTGATGGGTATTATCAACGGAACCATTTAGTCCTACTTTTTGAGCAGATTAAGTGCAATTCATCGATTTGACAATCCTTCCGTACAACTGAAATAAAGTATTTTCTCATTTACCATGACAAATCTACTGTAGCAATTTACCCATGTGAATGGAAAACTAATGTTGGTGTAGCCTACTCGTAATGTTTGATTTGATTCCAATTTATGTTATCCATTAAATCCAACTGTCTTTAAAATAAAAATGTCTGGTACGGTCATTTCTTATCAAAATCGGGGGTAAACTATTCCTGGTCTGTCTATATTTGAAATGTGTAACTAAAAGTTAATCAGCCTGTCGGTTTCTGATGCTCCTGATAGGTCGATATTTCATTGGGGGCGGGAATAGAGAACCTAGACACAGCTGTCTGGTATCATCATGGAGTCCATACAGTTAGACACATCACAGACTATTAGATGTTGTTATTATGTTAAAGAGGAGGTTGTGGGTGAGAAAAACCAAATAGACAAAGTTAGTGTTACAAAGGAATGAGAGTCAGAGTGCCTCCCAACAGGAAGGGCAAAGATGCATGGCCTTCCTCACAAGAACATGACAACAACAACAACAACAACAACAACATGGATGAATCACAGAGGAGCTGAAGAATTAGGGAGGAGTGTCTGACCTTGACTGACTCCTCCCGCTTTTCTCCGCAGCCTTCCTCAGTAGCACGGCTGATGAAGGATGCAAGGCCACAAGACCAGACTAGACCCAGCACAAAACACACATCGCCCCCTACAGCTGGGGCTGAGGCAATGCAACAGCGCCGATAAGCTCTACATCTTCTGCTCACAGATGCATGGATCACAATGTTGAAAGTTGGAACAGACAAGCATAGGAACACACTCCATATGCTACCATGCAACGCCCCACACCCACAAACCCACCCACAAACCATCCTCCCTCCACCCCTCAGCCCACCCACCCGCCCACCCACGCACACTCCCCCAGCGATAGGACGTGAGAGGGACAGGTTTCCCTCCTCTTACCATTGTCCAGTAAGTAAAAGACTGGACTGCAGTGGCTGGCTCTCAGACTGGCCACAGGCTCAGGCATGGAGCGAGGGTCATAGTGAAGGGAGCTTGGGTAGGGAACTGGAATAGGAGATGCAACAGAACACACTTTTCAGGAGGGAGAAAACAAAAACAACATGGGTGTATTGAGATAAATACAAGCAGGTACATAATAGCAGTTGATTCTGAAGATACCAATATAAACGTGTGCGATAAGGTCAAGGTAAGGCTACCATGCAAACACAACCACGACAACGAAAACAACGACTAATACTGCTACTACAACGACTACTATGTCTACAACTACTATCACGACTCACCATCACAGATCACTGCAACTCAATGAAATGTTGTCATTGATGATACAGGTAAAGTAACACCTGTTGTTAACATTTATGCTAGGACTTCCCCACAGCCGGTTGTCTAGTCCAGTCACACTCCGGTCAAAATAACCCAGCACCCTTCCAACAGAATTCAGGATGAGAGAGTGTTGTTGATGTATCGATTCCAGACTTGGCTAACAACATGTGCTTCCTTACTGTACTGTCAAATTTTCTCTCTAGCACCTCTCAAACTCATTTTCCAATTCTCGTTAGATTCCTTGTGACATAACACAGACTAAATGATGTTTCAAACTTGGTGTGCAGGTGTGTGGTGAACAGTAAGTACATTTAATCCCAGCCACTCTGCTCATTATAGGAGATAAGAACGGCCACATCCAGCCCAGGCAGGTGGCTTCAGCTCCCCGCTCTCCTTTAAGCTCCCCTTTAAACAGCCAGCCTGTGAGCTCAGGGACAGCACCATCACCTCTCCTCTCTTCTCCTGGAGCCTCGCTTTGCCTCTAAATTTATCCTGCTTGGTCAGAGCCACTCTCTGGCATTTCCACTTATTTTGCCCAACCTCACGAATCGCGTCTCGCCCCAGACTGCAGGATCTATACTACCATCAGCCACAGCAGCCATCGTGAGCAGAAACCCAGACACAACAAGAGATAGTAACAAAGTAAACAAACAACAACGGGAAGGAGGATATGGCTTCAAAGACGAACATGGGGCCAATTACGGGGCCTAACGGTGGGGGGGGGGAGGAGGATGTTTCCCAGTGTGGAGAGGTGAGACGGAAGTAGGAAGGAGGGAGTGAGAGAGAGGAGAGTTGAGACGGGAAATGGTGGATAGTTAATAGGCTGCCTGCCGGGTCTGGGTTTGGCCAGTGGTGGTCACAGCAGGACTGGGGTGTCAGGGCAGGGGGACAGCCAGAGCCAGCCATGCTCAGGTCACTAATCGCCTCAGAGCTGCTTGGGAGAATAACAACGACAGAATCTCGCCATGAGCCCTCTGCCTCAGGATGGAGACTCTGCCTTTCTTCTGCCTGTCATCTGTCCATCTCTTCCTTCCTGCCTCTGACATCCTCTATGTTTCCCACCACTTTTTCTCCAGCCATACCTGTGGCATTCTTTACACACGTCGTCATCATTCCTTTTCTCTGCACCTTTGTAAACACCACACAGTCACACATCACATCCTCATCTCTCTTCCTACCCGATCTCCACCGGTCTCGCTTTTCTCATCTCTGCAATCAATAAAAGGGGTGGGACCAGATAATAGATAGGCTACCCTGACATATTCCACATAGCTATGCACATTGGTATGCATTCCTTCTAACGGCATACCACCAACACTGTATCCTCAGGAGACGTGTGGATACAATGGCAGGGTCAGCCAGGTCTAAGATCCTATAGACCCAAGAGAAACTGCAGTCAGGGCGAGAGAGATAGCGAGAGAGATGGAAAGATAGAGAGAGAAAGAGAGAGAGGGAGAAAGATGGAAAGAGAGAGCGCTAGAGAGAGAGAAAGAGAGGGAGAGAGAGAGGGAGGGAGAGAAAGAGAGGCAGAGAGAGAGAGAGGGAGAGAAAAGAGGCAGAGAGAGAGAGAGAGAGAGAGAGAGAGAGAGAGAGAGAGACAGATGGAAAGAGAGAACGCTAGAGAGAGAGAGAAAGAGAGGCAGAGAGAGAGAGAGAGGGAGGGAGAGAAAGAGAGCCTTGTGCAAAGGCCTTACATTTACTGGTCCTACTTCCTCCGAATCAGAAGCCATGTTCATTCATAATGCAGGCGCTTATGGCAAATTGATTTACGTCTCCAAACAGGGAAAACATTTTTTTGGATGGACTCATTAAATATTCACAACAACATGCTCCGGAGTTTAGATTCGCCTCTGGAAATAAGTGTGTAAATAACGGGCAGAAAAGATGACGTCAGGAAAAACGAGGCCTCATCAATCCCTGTCGGGGGAAAAGTCGGTGGGAAAAGTTTTTCTTCAGAATGGCTGTGCTTTCACAAACATCCCTCACTCCTTTCCTCCACCCCCCCCCCAACTCCCTCCCTCCCTCCTCCATCATTCTCTTTTTCCCCCGAATTCTTTCCATTTTCCAAACGCCACACAAATCATTTCAAGTTATTCACGCTCCACTGACAGGTTTGAGAGTTCAAGTGGATTCTTGCTTCCTGCAAAATAAGATGCTGGTTAAATAGCTGTCGGCTTGAGTACATGCCAATTGACACTTCTTTCTCCGTCCCCTGTCGGCGCGTCAGCACTAAGTGACCCGCGCAGACAGAGCAACGTGTGGCGCGCTCCTAAGAGGAACACATCAAACACAGTGACATCACCGTAACAGACATTACGGGTCATTGTTGACACCGTTAATCAGCCCCCTTCCACACATTCCGTTATAGATTTAATGTCTGGGGCCTGGTGAGAACATTATTTATAGGTGATGATGGCTCTGTCTGGCAAAGTGATGATTCAAATACTAAGCAAATATTTACACAGAAGAAGAACATGTGTCTAAACTTAAGTTGCTGAGAATCTGCTATGTAAAAAAATGTATATAAAAAAATGTACGCAAACACACTCAGACACATTTACGTACACATACTCCCAGTGAAATAAAGATGGCCTTACATCAAGTATAAAGCAAGGCTGTATGGAAACCAAAGCCTAGAGAACACAGCAGGTCTAACAGCACGGCTGGCATTGTATTCCCATCACACACACATTAGTCCAACAGCAGTATCCCTCCCTCCCTCCCTCCCTCCCTCCCTCCCCAGCAGCTGCAGGCAACCGCTCAATGTTTGCTATCCTCCTTTTTCAGTGTGAAAAAGACAAATATTAAACATTTAGCCCCAGCTCCTTCTCAATGCTCATTCTCAGGCACAGCTGGTTTGGTCTGAGCAGAGAGAGGAGAAAGGGAGGGGAGAGGAGGTGAGTGAAAAAGAGGAGGAGAAGGACAGTGGGAAAAAATGTAACGCTGTCAAACACACACGCGCACACACACACACACACACACACACACACACACACAGAAGCCAATTCTCTGATGCACCAGAACAGTCTGGTGCATCTGGCCTGGAGCAAACTCCCTTACTGGCCGACCTACTCACTCTAACACATCCATCTAGCAAACCTGCAGGCCACTGCTCTCTCTAATTATCTCTCTCTCTCTTTATAATTATTTATATATATTTATATATATATATATATATATAATTAGAAAGAGAGAGAGGGGTATATATATACATATATATATGTATATATATATACACACACACCGAGTATACAAAAGCTCTTTCCATGATAGACTGAACAGGTGATAGCCATGATCCCTTATTGATGTAATTTGTTAAAGCTACTTTAATCAGTGTAGATGAAGGAGAGGAGACAAGTTAAAGAAGGATTTTTAAGCCTTGAGACAATTAAGACGTGGATTGTGAGTTCAGAGGGTGAATGGGATAGACAAAAAATATAAGTGCTTTTGAACGGGGCATGGTAGTAGACGCCAGGCGCACCGGTTTGTGTCAAGAACTGCAGTGCTGATGGGTTTTTCATGCTCAACAGTTTCCTTTGTGGAACAAGAATGGTCCACCACCCAAAGGACATCCAGTCAACTTGACACAACTTTGGGTATTTGGCATTGTATTAGGATCCCCATTAGCTGTTGCGAAAGCAGCAGCTACTCTTCCTGGGGTCCACACAAAACAAAACAACAAGAACAGCTCAAAAACAGAACTACCTAATTTCCCCCCAACATCGGACTCCCCTTTAACTTCAGACACTCTTTAGCGCTTGGAGAATTTCATCACTTCGAGCTCAACATTTAAGTGGACTGGAAAATAATTGTACGTTTCCTGTTCTCCACTCATTACCTGTATTAACTGCACCTGTTTGAACTTGTTAGCTGTATAAAAGACACCTGTCCACAGACTCAATCAAACAGACTCCAACCTCTCCACAATGGCCAAGACCAGAGAGCTGTGAAAGGACATCAGGGATAAAATTGTAGACCGGCACAAGGGTGGGATGGGCTACAGGACAATAGGCAAGCAGCTTGGTGAGAAGGCAACAACAGTTGGCGCAATTATTAGAAAATGGAAGAAGTTCAAGATGACGGTCAATCACCCTCGGTCTGGGGTCCATGCAAGATCTCACCTCGTGGGGCATCAATGATCATGAGGAAGGTGAGGGATCAGTCCAGAACTACACGGCAGGACCTGGCCAATGACCTGAAGAGAGCTGGGACCACAGTCTCAAAGAAAACCATTAGTAACACACTACGCCGTCATGGATTAAAATCCTGCAGCGCACTCAAGGGCCCCCTGCTCAAGCCAGCGCATGTCCAGGCCCGTCTGAAGTTTGCCAATGACCATCTGGATGATCCAGAGGAGGAATGGGAGAAGGTCATGTGGTCTGATGAGACAAAAATAGAGCTTTTTGGTCTAAACTCCACTCGCCGTGTTTGGAGGAAGAAGAAGGATGAGTACAACCCCAAGAACACCATCCCAACCATGAAGCATGGAGGTGGAAACATCATTCTTTGGGGATGCTTTTCTGCAAAGGGGAAAGGACGACTGCACCGTATTGAGGGGAGGATGGATGGGGCCATGTATCGCGAGATCTTGGCCAACAATCTCCTACTCTCAGTAAGAGCATTGAAGATGGGTCGTGGCTGGGTCTTCCAGCATGACAACGACCCAAAACACACAGCCAGGGCAACTAAGGAGTGGCTCCGTAAGAAGCATCCCAAGGTCCTGGAGTGGCCTAGCCAGTCTCCAGACCTGAACCCAATAGAAAATCTTTGGAGGGAGCTGAAAGTCCGTATTGCCCAGCGACAGCCCCAAAACCTGAAGGATCTGGAGAAGGTCTGTATGGAGGAGTAGGCCAAAATCCCTGCTGCAGTGTGTGCAAACCTGGTCAAGAACTACAGGAAACGTATGATCTCTGTAATTGCAAACAAAGGTTTCTGTACCAAATATTAAGTTCTGCTTTTCTGATGTATCAAATACTTATGTCATGCAATAAAATGCAAATGAATTACTTAAAAATCAAACAATGTGATTTTCTGGATTTTTTTGATTCTGTCTCTCACAGTTGAAGTGTACCTATGATAGAAATTACAGACCTCTACATGCGTTGTAAGTAGGAAAACCTGCAAAATCGGCAGTGTATCAAATACTTGTTCTCCCCGCTGTATAAACTCAGCAAAAAAAGAAACTGCCCTTTTTCAGGGCCCTGTCTTTCAAAGATAATTCGTAAAAATCAAAATAACTTCACAGATCTTCATTGTAAAGGGTTTAAACACTGTTTCCCATGCTTGTTCAATGAACCATAAACAATTAATGAACATGCACTAACAGGTTACCGACGGTAGGCAACTAAGATCACAGTTATGAAAACTTAGGACACTAAAAGAGGCCTTTCTACTGACTCTGTAAAACACCAAACGAAAGATGCCCAGGGTCCCTGCTCATCTGCGTGAACGTGCCTTAGGCATGCTGCAAGGAGGCATGAGGACTGCAGATGTGGCCAGGGCAATAAATTGCAATGTCCGTACTGTAAGACGCCTAAGACAGAGCTACAGGGAGACAGGACGGACAGCTGATCGTCCTCGCAGTGGCAGACCACGTGTAACAACACCTGCACAGGATCGGTACATCAAAACATCACACCTGCGGGACAGGTACAGGATAGCAACAACAACTGCCCGAGTTACACCAGGAATGCACAATCCCTCCATCAGTGCTCAGACTGTCCGCAATAGGCTGAGGGACTGAGGGCTTGTAGGCCTGTTGTAAGGCAGGTCCTCACCAGACATCACCGGCAACAATGTCGCCTATGGGCACAAACCCACCGTCGCTGGACCAGACAGGACTGGCAAAAAGTGCTCTTCTCTGACTTCTCTGACGAGTCGCGGTTTTGTCTCACCAGGGGTGATGGTCGGATTCGTGTTTATCGTTGAAGGAATGAGCGTTACACCGAGGCCTGTACTCTGGAGCGTGATTGATTTGGAGGTGGAGGGTCTGTCATGGTCTGGTGCGGTGTGTCACAGCATCATTGGACTGAGCTTGTTGTCATTGCAGTGTGTGTTACAGGAAAGACATCTTCTTCTCTCATGTGGTACCCTTCCTGCAGACTCAACATAACATGACCCTCCAGCATGACAATGCCACCAGCCATACTAGTCGTTCTGTGCGTGATTTCCTACAAGACAGGAATGTCAGTGTTCTGTCATGGCCAGCAAAGAGCCTGGATCTCAATTTTGACCCCCCTTGTTCAGGGACACATCATTCAATTTCTGTTAGTCACATGTCTGTGGCACTTGTTCAGTTTATGTCTCAGTTGTTGAATCTTGTTATGTTCATACAAACATTTACACATGTTACTTTTTCTGATAATAAACGCAGTTGACAGTGAAATTACGTTTCTCTTATTGTGTAAAAGAATCGCTGTTTATTGTCAAATTCGACCGAGCGAAAGATCACACATAATTTAACATACAACTTCTTACCTAAATTATTCATACTCCTTTACATGTTAGTATTAAACTGGTATCTACTCAAAACATGAGATTAATCTGTAAAACAAACAATGAGGCATTATTTGGTTTCAACACTGAAGAAGATGAGGGCGCACCGGGCTACGCAATGATAAATTGACAGGAGAGTCATTTTTCTTTACTGGAACTATCTAGAAACACTTCAGATACGAGGTTGGTGTCTCTTTTTTGAACAACAACAAAAAAGATGGTGTTAGTCCACTCTGCCACCAGGAGGGAGCTAGCATGCCATGTTTTTTAACTCATACAATGCTGTTCATTTGAACCTATTCAAAAAAAAAATTTTTTACCTTTATTTTACTAGGCAAGTCAGTTAAGAACAAATTCTTATTTTCAATGACGGCCTAGGAACAGTGGGTTAACTGCCTGTTCAGGGGCAGAACAACAGATTTGTACCTTGTCAGCTCAGGGATTTGAACTTGCAACCTTTCAGTTACTAGTCCAACGCTCTAACCACTAGGCTACCCTGCCGCCCCAAATGAAAAACATTTCAAAGGAAACAAGCACTCATGAACCTTTTCCCTGTGAGTTCCAAATATCTCGAACAGTTTAAAAAAAAATTTGCGTGACTGTTTCAAAATGGGATTTTTACTCAACAGGACAGTTAACCCGCCTAGCACGCAAACCAAGGCATGCTGCCTGCTAATTATCTACTGGCTATGTTTCAACTTGTCATTTTTTAAATGATTTTCTAACAAGTTTTATTTTCAAACAGTTTGAATTGAGGTGTGTTTTCCGAAATCCTCATTAATTCACATAAGAATTAGCCCATTTCACCGTTGTGGACAATTTATGTTTGAGGCTTTACTGAGCCAGACAAACATCTCCCTTCAAGGAGAGCTCAGGCACTTCCCCAGTGAATCCCCAGATCAAGTATCCACACATTTGCCAATCTCTAGTCAGAACAGGCACAAACCTTTTTCCTACGGCACATTTTCTGGCTGCCCCTCATTGCCTTTATTGTTGTTTCGCTTACAAATAATAACTTTGGACATGTGTGTGCGTTCCTATCAAAGTATGGGCTTATTTTCTGCATATGGTGTTGTCGTTTCTACTGTAGCATTCTTTATGTATGGAGCATAATGTATTTACTGTTTTATTTATGTTTTCAAGTACTGGTGACAAATCATGCATTCCGATTCTTGCGTAGATTATAATGGACACACACGAAAAATAATTTTGTGAAGGTTGCACTGATTATAATTAGCTAATGCAAAGCTATTTCCCAGATACTTGTGGCGCCATGTTTGTTGGCATCATACAATGCATTCTGGTTGTCACGTAAGTGTCTGTCAGACCAAAGATGTTATAACAAAACGAGGTGAAGGGGAGGTGCACTCGACTGTTTTTTGGGGCAACTGGGAACTTTATGGTGCAACTGGGAATTTTCAGGTCGGAAAATTGGAACTCGAGAAAATTGACAGAATTCCCGAGTTCGAATTTCGAGTTAGATGACCATTCAAATCAATTTTTCCACAGTCGGAGCTTGTTTTTTTTCTGAGTTCCCAGTTGTCTTGAACACACTAAAGTCGGAAGTCTGAGATTTTCAAATTCCTAGTTCCCAGTTGTTTTGAACGCGGCATCAGATTGTAACTAAGGTACCTCAGGCTTGCCAGCTCTAATTCCCCTTTCCAGGTTTTTTTTTTTTAAATGTAGCTTAGAAACTTCTCCTGTGTTTGCCACCATTTATTGATAAATCCTACATCATAGTAATATTTCCTGTATCATATCCCCCGATAATATCTTCCCCCATTTCTACCCCCCATAGACTTGAAAACCCTCCACACATTAAATGAACCCCCACAAAGCCCCCATAAAATGATTTCATCCATATCTGGCAACCCTGTTTAGCTTTCGCGTTACAGTTAGGCTAGGCAGCAGGCTTGTATTTGGGGTGATGCTCTGTGAGAATATAACGTTTTATTTGCTTTGTGATTTGTCAAAAACTGTAAACGACTTGTCAAGTAATGTGCTCCGGTTCTTGTATACACTGTAACAAGTACATTGAAGATTTGTAATATGCTGAAAAGTTGCCAAACAAAGTTTGCACAGCCATCTTTGACTTAGACATTTATTTGCTTCTTATAGTGAGTGGCATTCTAGGATTAGGGAGTTTTTGCTTGTCAAACATAAACAAACATGGCTGCCATCATAAAGAATTTAGCGGCTGTTAGCTTAGCTGTTAGGTTGCTAACCTATGTTTGTTTTTGTTTTTTTGTCAGCACCACCTGTTATTTAGACTGGTTTATGGAACGCGTCTGATTGAGGATGTGGTCCGTCTGATGCTTGGATGATGAAGGTCACATTTACCTTTTATTTCCCATCAGTACGAAACATTGTTTAGATCCTTTTCAGACAACAAGGCTGTTTAGAGGCGTTTGCTGCATCATACGTTCTGTTGCTACTGTCCCAATCACATATTTGCGTTGCGATGCTGCAGGGACCACTGAACGCGTCAAAGGGTTAAATGTCCTGACAATGTTCCAAAGCAATGGAACTATCCTTTCCAAGGACGTTGTGGTAAGGTTTACCATAGAATGCTAAATAACCACGCTCTCACCGAGCTCTAAGAAACATATGGTTTGTTATGTGCTAGCTGGGAACACTTTAAGAAGTATCCTTCCAGGTTGATATGTTAATACAGTTACCATTCACTTCAAGTTAAAGTGATGCCCCAAAGGTAAAGTGTCCATACCCCAGTGACAGGTACAGAGTCCATACCCTGAGGCTAGGTTCTTGCTGAAACCGACCGGCATCCCAGTGCGACCTTCAGCTTTGATCAGATGTAACAATCCTGTGAAGTGAGTTGGGTGGAGAGAGAGTGTGTGTGTGTGTGTGTGTGTGTGTGTGTGTGTGTGTGTGTGTGTGTGTGTGTGTGTGTGTGTGTGTGTGTGTGTGGGGGGGGGGCGTTACCTGAGGTGGGTGACTTGCTTCTCTCCATGTCCATGGATACCTGGTTATCGGAGAGTTCTGTAAGGCCTGTCGCAGCCAATCAGATTCCAACAGGATGAGGAGGAGGAGGAGAACGTGGGATAGAGAGAGACTCTTCAGTCATGGTCATATAAAGAAAGCATGGTGATATAACAGACAGTTGACAGTGCCGTAACAGCATCTGTTGCCATGGAGACACAACATACAGTCATCAGTAGCATAACGTTGTCCGTTGCTGAGGCGGACCACTCTGATCCTGACGCAACACACAAGATTCAGGAAGTTTTCCCCCCATACATGATGATCATTTATACCACAGCATTGTTTAATACAGGATTCTGATTGGCTAGAAAGGCATTCTATAGCGTGCGTCAATTTCAGATATATAGAAATTGGACACCTCTGAAGTAGTCCCTTCTTCCGTTTCTTTACTTATACAGTGGTCTGCAGAGGTCACACAGCTCAATATAGCTTTACTTATACAGTGGTCTGCAGAGGCCACACATCTCAATATAGCTTTACTTATACAGTGGTCTGCAGAGGCCACACATCTCAATATAGCTTTACTTATACAGTGGTCTGCAGAGGCCACACATCTCAATATAGCTTTAATTATACAGTGGTCTGCAGAGGCCACACAGCTCAATATAGCTTTACATATACCGTGGTCTGCAGAGGCCACACAGCTCAATATAGCTATAGCTAAAAGTTCAACGTGAATCATTTCCGTCTGTGTTGAAGCTCAGGATCAGCTTAGTTCACTACCAGCATGTATGGCAATGAACACCACATGACATGAGGCCTGCACTGCAGAGTTTGGCTGAGTATTCAGCCCGAGGCCTGTAATGTCAGCACATCAGATATGACCCAACTCAATCATTGTCATTGTTTGCTCTTCAATGAATCACATTGATTTTATAAAGCCATTTTTACATCAGCACTTGTCACAAAGTACTTTACAGATACCCAGCCTATAACCCCAAAGAGCTTTACAGATACCCAGCCTATAACCCCAAAGAGCTTTACAGATACCCAGCCTATAACCCCAAAGAGCTTTACAGATACCCAGCCTATAACCCCAAAGAGCTTTACAGAAACCCAGCCTATAACCCCAAAGAGCTTTACAGATACCCAGCCTATAACCCCAAAGAGCTTTACAGATACCCAGCCTATAACCCCAAAGAGCTTTACAGATACCCAGCCTATAACCCCAAAGAGCTTTACAGATACCCAGCCTATAACCCCAAAGAGCTTTACAGATACCCAGCCTATAACCCCAAAGAGCTTTACAGATACCCAGCCTATAACCCCAAAGTACTTTACAGATACCCAGCCTATAACCCCAAAGAGCTTTACAGATACCCAGCCTATAACCCCAAAGAGCTTTACAGATACCCAGCCTATAACCCCAAAGAGCTTTACAGATACCCAGCCTATAACCCCAAAGAGCTTTACAGATACCCAGCCTATAACCCCAAAGTACTTTACAGATACCCAGCCTATAACCCCAAAGAGCTTTACAAGATACCCAGCCTATAACCCCAAAGAGCTTTACAGATACCCAGCCTATAACCCCAAAGAGCTTTACAGATACCCAGCCTATAACCCCAAAGAGTTTTACAGATACCCAGCCTATAACCCCAAAGTACTTTACAGATACCCAGCCTATAACCCCAAAGAGCTTTACAGATACCCAGCCTATAACCCCAAAGAGCTTTACAGATACCCAGCCTATAACCCCAAAGAGCTTTACAGAAACCCAGCCTATAACCCCAAAGAGCAAGCAATGCAGAGGCAGATGCACAGTGGCTAGGAAAAACTCCTTATGATGCAGGAACCTAGGAAGAATCTTAGAGAGGAACCAGGCTTAGAGGGGTTGGGCCTACATTGCCCTGTGATTGACATCTGAACGTTAAAGTAATGACACATGTATTTAAACATACTGTATGCAGCACAAGCCTCATTCAAACAGATACACACAGACGATAAAGAGACGAAGACCTCGTCGCAGCGCGATCAAGTTGATCTTAAAGCTAGTAAAAAAACAAAAATCTCACGTGAAATCTAAACTGGAGTCTTTTACCGAAACTTTCAGTTGAATGTCTTGAAATTCGGGAAAACGTGCAGTGTTCTAACTGAGTAACTGTGCTGGGACAAAACTCAGCTGCAGTGTTCTAACTGAGTAACTGTGCTGGGACAAAACTCAGCTGCAGTGTTCTAACTGAGTAACTGTGCTGGGACAAAACTCAGCTGCAGTGTTCTAACTGAGTAACTGTGCTGGGACAAAACTCAGCTGCAGTGTTCTAACTGAGTAACTGTGCTGGGACAAAACTCAGCTGCAGTGTTCTAACTGAGTAACTGTGCTGGGACAAAACTCAGCTGCAGTGTTCTAACTGAGTAACTGAACTGGGACAAAACTCAGCTGCAGTGTTCTAACTGAGTAACTGTGCTGGGACAAAACTCAGCTGCAGTGTTCTAACTGAGTAACTGAGCTGGGACAAAACTCAGCTGCAGTGTTCTAACTGAGTAACTGAACTGGGACAAAACTCAGCTGCAGTGTTCTAATACATTTAAAGCCTGAAATGTTTCATTTGAAGTCATTCATCAAATGAATGCTTGGTTCTTGAAGTTGTGAAATAAAACAAAGTCAATTTTGATTCAATGTCTCAAATCATTTATTAATAAAAGAAAAACTTTTACTCGGCTAGTCCACATAGTAGTTATATGATGTCTGGATGTCCATGTCATGATTGAACGTTTACGCACGCAAATCTCTGTGCTGCATTTACAATGTATACAGTGTCACGGCTTTTTGACATTTAGTCACTTCATAAAAGGGGACCCTTGGCAAAAGGACATACTATATTGACATAACTGGAATGTGATTAAATAATTCATAGGTTTTGATAAAGCACTGGGATTTGATTCCATAATGGCTGTGCCACTGGGATTTGATTCCATAATGGCTGTGCCACTGGGATTTGATTCCATAATGGCTGTGCCACTGGGATTTGATTCCATAATGGCTGTGCCACTGGCATTTGATTCCATAATGGCTGTGCCACTGGGATTTGTTTCAGAGCTGTTTCAGAAACAATCAATGTCATTCCAATCATCTCTCCAGTACGTCCCCTTGCCATAATCCTCTTGCGTCTCTGTTCCCTTGGTCCCTTCTTCCCTTGTCCCCTTGTCTCCCTCCCCAGTCTCCTTGCCTTGAGGATGGCCTGACTTACTCTGATAGGACGTACGGATCCTTTTCTTTGAATCTGAATAAAAGTGAGACAGACCACGCATGCAAAAGTCTGCAGGCAGGCCCACATGCCCACACCAGCAGCCACAGTCACCAAAAGAGAGGGATGAGGAGGAGGGAGAGAGAGAAGAACACAAAGGCCCAGAGTGAAAAATAAAGTGAAGGCAAGCAGCAACCCAGTTAGTGTAAAGGAGAACAGAGCAACCCAGGTTCCAACCCCAAATAGTAACTGACCCTACTTATCCCAAAAGGAAAAAGCATTGTACAGGAATAGAAAGAAACCTAGTAGTATGGGGGAGAATAAGGACAAACCCAGTCCACGTTCCCAATGTCCAATTAGCATTACTTGTGCAACTTGCTGATTGGGCAAAGTTGATGTACAATTGTATTTCTGGAAAAGCATTGTTTATCAATTGGAATTGAGTGTAAGAAAAGTGCAATACTGCAATAAAACCAACACTAAAACGTCTACTTATGTGAGATGAAAACACATATAGTCCTATTCACATAGACATGTGGTAGAGACAACAGCTAAAGGACATCATACTCAGTGTTTGCATGTTTTTATTCTCTTAACCTTTGTTTGACTATGCAGATAAGCAACGTGAACCTGAGTGAAGCTGGCCATTACTGAAAAGGAGAAAAGTAGCAACTTCAGGGGCGAGAGCAGCCCTTTCTACCCCTCTCTTTTCTCTCTTCTAAAAGAGACTGATTGATCTGACTAAGGCTACCCTGGGAGACTTCACTGAAGCAGAGAATAGTCCCGTCGCTCTATAAAAGCTCTTGCGCAACACCAAAGGAGAGAAGGACTCAAAGCCCAGAGTCATCCTCCTCCTACCTCCACCGCTGCCAAACAAAGTCCTGAATACATGGAAGGCTTCTTCAGGTGTACTTGTGGGAGTTTTCACACGATAAAAAAGCCTTTCCAAGAGCGCGAGGAGGGTTTAAAACGTACATTGAACTGTCCTTCAGGAAAACAATACAAAGGTTATGCCTCCAAAGTTATTCTCAACCTTTTCTCTACTTTTAAGTTCTTGTGGGTTTTCCTCAGAAAATGGACCGACGGCCAGGGCACTGCATCTGTGTCCGTCTGTGGGTCTGCAGGCATGTGCATACGCATGTGTGTGTAGGGGGAGGGTGGAGGGGGCTGGGAGGTGTGATGTAGTCACAGGGTGTACCGGCACCGGTCCAGATTAGTAGTACTCAGAAGGGTGTCAGTCTCAGGAAAGCTTCTGTGACTTATCTTAGAGTAGTGCTGAAGCCGGACTAACAGAAAGAACCACAACATGCACATGATGCTCCCGCGGAATGCAGCCTGTCACATGCACCTCCTGTGGCTGTTTGTGAACAGTTGTGTGTGTTTTTTAAAATTTTGCACATGTACTGTATGTAGTCTGTACTGTAGGGATACAGAGAGGTTAGGAAAAGAGACAGGAACGAGAAGGAATGGACAGATAAGATAGAGAGACAGAATTGGAGACTACGGTCGTAACGAATGCAAAAGAAAAGGTGTGTGTGAGAGAGAGAGACAGACAGAGACAGAGAGAGAGAGAGAGAGAGAGAGAATTGTTGATACAGTGCATTCTGAAAGTATTCAGACCAATTTTTACACATTTTGTTACGTTACATAAGTATTCAGACCCATTACTCAGTACTTTGTTGAATAACCTTTGGCAGTGATTACAGCCTTGAGACTTCTTGGGTATGATGCTACAAGCTTGACACACCTGTATTTTGGGAGTTTCTCCCATTCTTCTCTGCAGATCCTCTCAAGCTCTGTCAGGTTGGATGGGGAGCATTGCTGCACAGTTATTTTCAGGTCCCTCCAGAGGTGTTCGATCGGGTTCAAGTCTGGGCTCTGGCTGGGACACTCAAGGACATTCAGAGACTTTCCCAAAACTACTCCTGCGTTGTCTTGACTGTGTGCTTAGGGTTGTTGTCCTGTTGGAAGGTGAACCTTTGCCCCAGTCTGAGATCCTGAGCGCTCTGGAGCAGGTTTTAATCATGGATCTCTCTGTACTTTGCTCTGTTCATCTTTCCCTCAAGCTTGTCTCCCATTCCCTGCCGCTGAAAAACATCCCCACAGCATGATGCTGCCACCCCCATGCTTCACCGTAGGGATAGTGCCAGGTTTCCTCCAGGTGTGACGCTTGGCATTCAGGCCAAAGAGTTCAATCTTGGTTTCATCAGACCAGAGAATCTTGTTTCTCATGGTCTGAGAGTCCTTTAGGTGCCTTTTGGCAAACTCCAAGCGGGCTGTCATGTGCCTTTTACTGAGGAGTGGCTTCCGTCTGGCCACTCTACCATAAAGGCCTGATTGGTGGAGTGCTGCAGAGATGGTTGTCCTTTTGGAAGGTTCTCCCATCTCCACAGAGGAACTCTGGAGCTCTGTCAGAGTGACCATTGGGTTATTGGTCACTTCCCTGACCAAGGCCCTTTTCTCCAATTGCTCAGGTTGCCCGGGCGGACAGATTCTAGGAAGAGTCTTGGTGATTCCAAACACATTCATTTAAGAATGATGGAGGTCACTGTGTTCTTGAGGACCTTCAAAGCTGCAAAAATATTTTGGTAGCTTTTCCCAGATCTGTGCCTCGACATAATCCTGTCTCGGAGCTCTACGGACAATTCCTTCTACCTCATGGCTTGGTTTTTGCTCTGACATGCACTGTCAACTGTGGGACCTTCTATAGACAGGTGTTTGCCTTTCCAAATCATGTCCAATCAATTGAATTTACCACTGGTGGACTCCAATCAAGTTGGAGAAACATCTCAAGGATGATCAATGGAAACAGGGTGCAACTGAGCTCAATTTTTCGAGTCTCACAGAAAAGGGTCTGAATAGTTAAATAAATAAGCTATTCCTGTTTTTTTTTTTTTTATACATTTGCAAACATGTCCAAAAACCTGTTTTGCTTCGTCATTATGGGGTATTCTGTGTCGATTGCCAAGAAAATCAATTTTAGAACAAGGCAGTAAGGTAACAAGATGTTGAAAAAGTCAAGGGGTCTGCATACTTCCCGAATGCACTGTATGTCTGTGTGCGCAAACATACCAATACATGTGTTTATGTTAATGTGCATATGAGTTTGTATATATGTATGTGTGTGTGTGTGTATGTGTGTGTGTGTGTGTGTGTGTGTGTGTGTGTGTGTGTGTGTGTGTGTGTGTGTGTGTGTGTGTGTGTGTGTGTGTGTGTGTGTGTGTGTGGAACACGGGGTGTGGGTGTTCCCCTACCTGAGGTGGACTGTCTGTTCTTGCGTGGGGAGCGTGTGAGTCGTTGGTAGGGGTCTGCAGCTCCGTACAGGTCCAGTGTGCCCATACACATCAGGATCGTCTTCTGAAGGAAGTCCACCACCGTTAGACCATTACAGTTCCCAAACGCTAGGCTGACACACACACACACACACACACACACACACACACACACACACAGAGGAGAAGAGCGTGAGAACCAGCCACTACCTAGTTAGTGTGAAACTGAAGGGAGAAAACGGAGAGAGAAACCTGAGGTTTGAAACCCATAGCCTGAAAAATAATTCCTATCTATAGTATAATACAATTTACCAGAAGCTCGTCTGTTCAGGAAACACACAAAAAAATACAAGGCATCTTTTCCCATACATACATTATTCAGAGATCACAGAATCAGAGATTACATCAGGGATTCTTACACATGAAATCACTGAAAATGGAAAGTGGTACGTTTCCCCCACAATTTCCTGTATTGTGGCAACAACATCCCTGTGTACTGAGAAGCATGATGACCAGCATACCAATACTACATTGCCAATCAACAGCATGCCTGAAATACTGTAGGAAGACTTATAATAATACTTTGGCGGGTGCTTATATTTGTCCCATTTCACACATGTACAAGTGTGTCTTAATACACATGTGGATTGGATATCTTCTTTTTGCATATCCCAACTCAGAGAGTGGGTTCACGGCCAGGCTCTGCCATTATCAAAGGGGACCCTGGAGCAATTAGGGTTAAGTGCCTTGCTCAAGGGCACTTCGCCAGACTTTTCACCTTGTTGGCGCAGGGACTCAAACCAGCAACCGAAAGCCCAATGTTCTAACGGCTAGACTACCTGTCATTCCAGTTCCAGAAAACAACTTCAGCATGCGACCAACGTTACAATGTCCACACTAGAACCAACATCACTTGGAATCCGGCTCAACATATTGCTTCTAAATACCACTGTAACATATCCCCAGGGTGTGTGTGTTGAGTGTAGGCCTAAAAGCGCCTGGGGAAGACACACGGAAGAGATGACTCAAACACACTTGAAAATGTTAATAGCTTCTCAGGGGTAAGGTTAGTGACCTTTTCCGTGTATTCCCCCAGTAATGTAGACTCTTTTTTTTTTAAAGAGCTGCGAATTTATCGGATTTTTCGACCAACTCTGCCATTCAGAACAGAAGTTTGTAAATGGCCTTGAGGCTGTCTATTGATTAACTGTAGAGAAAGAGCAAACTTAGATTCTCTCCTCTGTCAAAGCAGGTTATCTTCCCAGCAAACCATACAAGCTGCATTTTCTACCTTTTAATCATGTTTTACTGATTACCGTTTCCCTCTGCTACACTTGAATCATAGATGGGAACTGAGTGTTATGAAAAATGTATCCGGGTGAAGCAGAAAAATAACATTCATTTCATGCTGTGTATTTAGGCGAATACTTTATTCCATTTATTAGAAAATAGTAGCTGGGCTGATGAATAAAACAGTGTTTTGCTTGAGAGGTGGAAAATGAGAAGGATATGATGTGAATCACTTTGAAGACAAAAGAAGCCTGACAACAATCAAGAGGCGCAGCTCAGACAGAGAGAGAGACACAAAGAGGGAGAGAGGAGGTACGAGAGAGGGAAATACGGGGAGATAGAGAGAGTGTGGCGGGGGGGGTGTAAAAAAAAATCTGGATTGTGTGATACAGATAGACAGAGAGAAAGAAAGACAGAGAGCGATAGAGGGAAAGGGAAGGCGGGAACATGAAAGAGCAGGGAACAGACATGGAGTGGAGGGGTAGAGATGAAGCGAGAGCTGGAGAAAGAGAGTGAGAGATGGATGGTGTGAGCGTGGAAGTGAAAGGTAGTCAGGGCACTGAGACACATAGAGAGTACAGGGTCACTCACAGGCCGTAGGCAGAGTTGATGTCCAGGCTGGTGATCTGCTGGGGGGGCTCTCCATCCACCCACTGCAGCTGCACCACCATCTCAGCCTGGTACCCCGGGGGCATCCGCACTGGGCGACTCTTCACCCTGACATACAGAGCAGGACGGGGAGGGAGAGGATGGAGGGAAAGGGGGAGGGAGGAGGGGAAAACGGTAGAGGTAGAGATAGAAAGAGAGTTGAAGGAGATTGTTAAGAGCGAGGGGAGCTTGAGAGTTAGAAGGAGAAAGGGAGAGATTGGACGTGTGATGCACATCGATTCACTCGTCCGGACGCTGTTGTTCAATATATCGTCTGCATTTTCTTAGGAACTCTGCGTAAATCGGGTTTTTCCAGTGGAGCCAGTTGAGGTGGCTGACAGGAGGGACTCACTTGAGGCAGGGGAGGCTGTCCTGTGTGCCACTGCCAGGGCTACCGGGCGGCTGGGGGGAGTGGGAACTGGGGTCCGAGAAACACGGGTTGTTCTCTGCCTCTGACGGGGAGATGACGTCCTCTGAATCAAACTGCAGGCGCACCTCTAGTGACTGTCAAACACATGCACACACACATAGATGCAGAGATTTGCTGGGACTGATATAGCAAGCATACTCACTGGCATACCTCACTAAACAAGTCAACTAACCCTCAAGCCCTTTATACGTTAAAATCAGGTGTTCTGGTGGTAAAACAACTGTGGAATGTAAAATGACTAGGGAAGCGGGTTTGGAAACGTCTCTCATCCACTCACCACTATCTGCGTGTTGGCGTCGTGTTTGCTGAACCGGTAGAGGATGACGTGGGCAGAAATGCCCACCACACAGAAGAGACGGCTATGTGGGCACCAGCTGACCATCTGAACGGCGTAGGGGTCTTCCTCTACCAGCTCGCCCGCCCGACCCTCTCCCGCCTTGGGCTTCTCAAACACCTTAGACGTCTTCAGCTTGTACAGCATCTGCAGTGTAACTGGTCACACAAGACAGGGAGGTATATAGATTGCGTTCCAAATGGCCCTTTGTAGTGCGCTACTTTTGACCAGGGCCTAAAGGGAATAGGGTTTACAGTATATGTAAAAATCCAAATAACTTCTCAGATCTTCATTGTAAAGGATTTAAACACTGTTTCCCATGGTTGTTCAATGAACCATAAACAATTAATGAACATGTACCTGTGGAACGGTCGTTAAGACACTAACAACTTACAGACGGTAGGCATTTAAGGTCACAGTTGTGAAAACGTAGGACACTAAAGAGGCCTTTCTACGGACTCTGAAAAACACCAAAAGAAAGATGCCCAGGGTCCCTGCTCATCTGCATGAACGTGCCTTAGGCATGCTGCAAGGAGGCATGAGGACAGCAGATGTGGCCAGGGCAATAAATTGCAATGTCCGTACTGTGAGAAGCCTACGACAGCGCTACAGGGAGACAGGACAGACAGCTAATCGTCCTCGCAGTGGCAGACCACGTGTAACAACACCTGCACAGGATCAGTACATCCGAACATCACACCTTCGGGACAGGTACAGGATGACAACAACCCACCGTCACTAGACCAGACAGGACTGGTAAAAAGTGCTCTTCTCTGACGAGTCGCGGTTTTGTCTCACCAGGGGTGATGGTCGGATTCGCATTTATCGTCGAAGGAATGAGCGTTACACTGAGGCCTGTACTCTGGAGTGTGATCGATTTGGAGGTGGAGGGTCCGTCATGGTCTGGGGCGGTGTGTCACAGCATCATCAGACTGAGCTTGTTGTCATTGCAACAATCTCAATGCTGTGTGTTACAGGGAAGACAACCTCCTCCCTCATGTGGTACTCTTCCTGCAGGCTCACCCTGACATGACCCTCCAGCATGACAATGCCACCAGCCATACTGCTCGTTCTGTGTGTGATTTCCAGCAAGACAGGAATGTCAGTATTCTGCCATGGCCAGCAAAGACCCCAGATCTCAATCCCATCGAGCACATCTGGGACCTGTTGGATTGGAGGGTGAGGGCTAGGGCCATTCCCCCCAGAAATGTCTGGGAACTTGCAGGTGCCTTGGTGGAAGAGTGGGATAACATCTCACAGCAATAACTGGCAAATCTGGTGCCGTCCATGAGGAGATGCACTGCAGTACTTAATGCAGCTGGTGGCCACACCAGGTACTGACTGATACTTTTCATTTTGACCCCCCCTTTGTTCAGGGACACATTATTCCATTTCTGTTAGTCACATGTCTGTGGCACTTGTTCAGTTTATGTCTCAGTTGTTGAATCTTGTTATGTTCATACAAATATTTACACATGTTAAGTTTGCTGAAAATAAACGCAGTTGACAGTGAGAGGCCGTTTATAAATGGATGAATGTAGTTATTATGGGGCGACGGATAGCCTAGCGGTAATAGCATTGGGCCAGTAACCGAAAGGTTGCTCGTTCGAAATTCCTGCGCTGACTAGGTGAAAAATCTGCCGATCTGCCCTTGAGCAAGGCACTTAACCCTAATTGCGTCAATAATGGCTGATCCCTGCCCATGACCCACACTCTCCGAGGGTGTCTCAGGGGTGTCGGAAAGGCAAACAAAAATACACTTCCACTTCGCACTTGTACAGGTCACCCATACGCGAAACAGGACAAGAGTAAGCACCGCCTACTTGACTTGACTTTACTCTACTACCCCACCACGTTATGTAATCGTACACGACACGTCTTAGAGATTATTGCCGACATTCAGCGTAAGAGAGGGTGGAGGGAGAGAACTTACTAGCAGAGGCGTCCCAAAACTTTACGGTTCCGTCTGCATGTCTGCAGAAAGGATCAAAGACAGGGAAAGAGGTCAAGATCACAGACAGGGAAAGAGGTCAAGATCAAAGACAGGGAAAGAGGTCAAGATCAAAGACAGGGAAAGAGGTCAAGATCAAAGACAGGGAAAGAGGTCAAGATCACAGACAGGGAAAGAGGTCAAGATCAAAGACAGGGAAAGAGGTCAAGATCAAAGACAGGGAAAGAGGTCAAGATCAAAGACAGGGAAAGAGGTCAAGATCAAAGACAGGGAAAGAGGTCAAGAGCACAGTCCATTTCTAAAACTGTAGCAGAATGAAACATTCCCACACTAATGCTTCTACCAATGATAAACACCAGAGGAAAACTTTACTACATCCTGTCTGAATAAATAGAACCAGTGACTCAATGTTTGTTCACACCTACTGGGAACAGATGTCAATTCTACGCGTATTCCACATTGGTTCCAGGTCCTTTCATTGAAATGACGTGGAAACGACGTTGTTTCAACGAGTGTGTGCCCAGTGGCCAAGCTTTCAAAAAAAAAAAACAAGTCTCCATCCAACAGCATGGAACCCACTGACTTACCCTGTGACGATGATCTCTGGGTAGGTTTGTGAGCCTAGTGTCCATGTGCCACCGCTCACTGGCCACTCCTGTCATCAATTAAACAGGTGGTCATGGATTGTAAGAAACAGCAGGTCATGAACTGAAAAATGCAGGACGTAATTGAGTTTTTTTGTTTGTTGCTTCAGCCACCTTGTCATTGTCTGACCTATGACCTGTAGCGTACCTTGTGGCTGTAGCCAGTCTTCTTCTGCTTGGCCCCTATGGAGTAGAGGATGGGGATGATGTCAGGAGGGCACTCAGCGAAGTAAGCCGTACAGGTGACAGGAGACTCGTGGATGTCCATTGGGTAGGGGTTCTCAAAGATGGGGAAGCTGCAGAAGGGAGAGGGAACTGTTATAGCGTACATGTAGAGTTCTCACCAGGGAGACGTGGACGTCTGTGACTGCTACAGAACGTCATCACCAAAATATCTAAATAGCAAAGAAGCCAAAGGTACACTGCTCTGAGTATTGCAGTTCATGTACACTGAGTGGACAAAACATTAAGAACACCTTTCTGATATTGAGTTGACCTCAGAAACAGCCTCAATTGCTTGCGGCGTGGACTCTACAAGGTGTCGAAAGCGTTCCACCGGGATGCTGGCCCCATGTTGACTCCAACACTTCCCACAGTTGTGTCAAGTTGGCTGGATGTCCTTTGGGTGTTACTTTAGACCATTCTTGACACACACGGGAAACTGTTGAGCGTGGAAAAACCCAGCAGCGTTGCAGTTCTTGACACAAACCGGTGCGCCAGGCACCCACTACTCCTCCCCTTCATCGACACTGACCGAAGTGGATTTAACAAGTGACATCAATAAGGGATCCTAGCGTTCACCTGGATTCATAGAAAGAGCAGGTGGTCCTAATGTTTTGTAGTGTATATCTAATGGGTATTTTTTTGCAGGGAGATAACCTCACCCAGGTCACCACTTATGTTCTTCCCAGCACCTTATTGTCCAATTAGTGTTTCTTATCAACATCCTTATAATGTTAACACAGCTACTGATAACTAGCTTGGACGTCCCTGTCCCTCCTTCAGCTCCCTCCATCATAGGGCTGATGTATCATCGACAGAGAGTGTCATCAAGGAGGCTATTTTAAGAAGAGCAGTGGACATAGGTGTGACGGTGTCACAGTGACATGGTCTTTGTCCTGCTTCCTGAGTGATGATGACACGTTAGTGACAGACAGCTGACCGGAGTGGCAGGGGACTAAGGTTCTCTCAAGGCAATGTGACACATTTGGGTGGATGTGTGTTGTGTGTGTGTGTGTGTGTGTGTATGTGTCTGTGTTCGTTTATTTTCTTTGTTTTAATGGCCATCTGTAACCCTCTCTCTTAATCAGCCAATGGAATGTGCCGATAGTGTGTCTATGTTTAAATCCATTGATGCTGTTTGGGACTCTTATAGCTGTTACGTGGTGTTAGAGGGCTGTTACCCCTCCTGTCACATCGAGTCACATCAGGAGGTGACAGTCTGCTCCCCTCTGGACCACAGCAGGACACCTCACTGCACTGCAGGAAGGTGTGTGTGTGTGTGTGTGTGTGTGTGTGTGTGTGTGTGTGTGTGTGTGTGTGTGTGTGTGTGTGTGTGTGTGTGTGTGTGTGTGTGTGTGCGTGTGTGCGAGTGTGCGTGTGTGCGTGTGTGTCGTACATACTTGCTCTGTGTCAGATCCACCACGATGAAGTCCTTTTCTAAAAGCACAACCACCGCATAAGGATCCTGGACCTCTGTAGACAGTCACATAGATATGCAGAGTAGTGAATTACATTCATACACAGAACCAATAGATGTAGTAGACACAGGGAACGTAATACGGTGGAAATCCTTCACTCCAATACTTCAAATAGAAATGTAAATATATGAATGGGCACGTGTGTGTGCGCGAGCGTGTGTACTTTGTACTGAAGTCCCTGTTCCTCTGCTCTCCCAGGTATGTGACAGAGAGAGAGCAGATATAGTAATTTAAGGTCTCACAGAGGCACTCATTACCATCACACCTTTGACTCAAATTAGACTAATTATCATGGAGAGAGAGAGAGAGAGAGAGACAGAGAGAGAGACAGAGACAGAGACAGAGACAGAGTAAGAGTCAGCAAGTGAGTGAAAGAAAGAGGGCCAGTGAAAGAGAGAGGGCCAGTGAAAGAGAGAGGGCCAGTGAGAGAGAGAGAGAGAGAGAGAGAGTCGAAAACAGCATGTCCAGAAACTGGAGCAGGGGGGGGCTTTTACTCCATCTTTCAAACCCAACCTACTGACCTCCACCCCCCCCCCATCCCTTCCCTCACCGTTGGAGTATGGGGTGTCACAGAGTACTAGGAACTCTACGATAGGGTGGTCCATCTCCAGCACTGTGATGGCCTTGCCGTGCATGATGGTCAGGGTGGGCCTCCTTCCACCGGACTTGTCATATGACAGACCCCCAGAGAAGATGACATAGGGCTCACTGCTGTGGAAACAAAGACAAACAGGTCTTAAGGACTGACATTATTGTGATCATATGTCAATATCATGACGGAGTGATCAAGTGTCGCTATGGAATCCAGGAAATATTCAATGTCGGTATAACATAGGATGATTGGTCACGAGAGCGTTCGCAAACTTGTCACACAAAAGACGGACAGTAAGCTGTCATGGATGATCATGAAAAACATCATGTCCTGTTTACGACAGACAGCTGATGGTTCGCTGACACACCATCCAAGCTAAGCCTTCCCAACACATTTAACCATGAGACTAGGAGAAACATCACAGTGTCTAAAAGAAGTGAAAGATTTAATCAGACCTACAGTATAATATAGATACTTAATGGAGGAATATAAAAAAATCACATGGCAGGATAACGATGTACAGTATATTTCAGCCAATGGTGCCCTTCCTTCCCACAGGGCTGCTTGGCATAATTCTTCCTGTCTGTCTCAGTGACTCCATGGGAACAGAGAGAGACAGTGAGCCCACAGCCCACAGAATGACTGGGAATGTGTTTGTCTGGTCTGGGCCAGACTAACACAACCGCTCAAGGGCACAGCGGTCATCAGAGACAACCACCCACGGTCACAACGGGCGTCATTATCAGACACAATCCACCCACGGTCATGATGACCGTCAGAGACAACCACCCACAGACCTGACGGTCACACCGGTCATCAAACACGAGCACACACGGTCTCACGGTCACAATGACCATCAGACACAACCACAAACCGTCACGGTCACAAAGACCATCAGACACAACCACCCACGGTCACGGTCACAATGACCATCAGACACAACCACCCACGGCCACGGTCACAATGACCATCAGACACAACCACACACGGTCTCACGGTCACAATGACCATCAGACACAACCACCCACGGCCACGGTCACAATGACCATCAGACACAACCACCGGCGGTCCTCCAGATCAGACACAACCACAAACTGTCACGGTCACAAAGACCATCAGACACAACCACAAACTGTCACGGTCACAAAGACCATCAGACACAAACAACCCACGGTAACAATGACCATCAGACACAAACCACCCACGGTCACAATGACCACCAGACACAAACCACCCACAGTCACGGTCACAATGACCATCAGACACAAACCACCCACGGTCACGGTCACAATGACCATCAGACACAAACCACCCACGGTCACGGTCACAATGACCATCAGACACAAACCACCCACGGTCACGGTCACAATGACCATCAGACACAAACCACCCACGGTCACGGTCACAATGACCATCAGACACAAACCACCCACGGTCATAATGGCCATAAGATAACAACCGCCCCCCCGTCAAAGTCAGGGTCATGGCCGTGAGTAACAAGAGCGTTGTGCTGTTGTCTCTCAGCATTACAAAGCGTGGTCACACCCTGAAAGGCACAGTCTAAAGTGTTGTCTCAGTCTCAGTGGTGCACCTGGGCTTCCTTTGCTTGTCAATCTAGCTCTTTAATACACAACTACAACTATATGATTTACAAGCCTCCATTGTAATTGACGAGCCACTGAAGGGAGAAATAGGAAGAGATAATTAGGAACAATCATGCATTCCAAACAGTCAACACAGAGCATCAAGCCAAGAGGGAATTCTGCTTCAGAGGCACCTATCAATCCCATGTCTGGAGATGAAATGCTTCTTAACAGCTCCCTGGTAAAGGCTCCCTGTATTTTCTACTGTTTTCTGTGATTGAAAGCCAGCGTGTGACTCAGACCTATCTGGAGCTCGTTCCTACCAGGTTTCACTTCTGAACAACACGCTGTGATCAAAATAGTTTTTGGCAAATACAAACATCGGAAACTTGACAAATACATGTTTCACTACAGGGGAACTGCTCTTGGCAATAATTTGAAATATCATAGGGAAAATGTCTCTATTTGAGGGTAAATAGAATAGAAAGCAACAACCTTTATGAAAAGTGGTTATGGCAAAGACATTTCATTTGACAGAACACAAGCCAGCTTCGCCTGGCACTAGAGTGCCATGTTGGTTCGCACAGCACAGGGTGGGATGGAGGGATCTGGGGTCTGTTGGGTAGGTAGGTGTATGAGATGAAGAGAGGCAGAGTATTCACCTGTTCCTGGAGGTCTTGTATTCCACCTTGAGGATGGGCTTACACGACTCTTTCCTCCCGTCCTTCAGTATCTTCCCTGGGGGGAGACGGGGGGAAAAAAAAGGGGAAGCCATGTTGGGCACATCAACAAAATGAGCCAGTTATGTTGTTTTTAATCCTCATATCATTAGATAGTTATGACTTTGTTGTCCAAGCTTCTTCACCACCGTCTCTCTTCAAATCCAACTGCAATTGGAAATGGATTCAAGTGTCCCGTGTGAATTTAAGTATGCTTCCTCTCTCTCTCTCTCTTTCTCTTCTCTCGGAAGACCTGAGCCCTAGGACCATGCCTCAGGACTACCTGTCATGATGACTAAACTCTCTCTCTAACTCTCTCTCTAACTCTCTCTCTAACTCTCTCTCTAACTCTCTCTCTAACTCTGAATGATCGCCTATGAAAAGCCAACTGACATTTACTCCTGAGGTGCTGACCTGTTGCACCCTCTACAACCACTGTGATTATTATTATTTGACCCTGCTGGTCATCTATGAACACTTGAACATCTTGGCCATGTACTGTTATAATCTTCACCCGGCACAGCCTGAAGAGGACTAGACACGGTGCTTCTACATCTGCATTGCTTTGCTGTTTGGGGTTTTAGGCTGAGTTTCTGTATAGGACTTTGTGACATCAGCTGATGTAAGAAGGGCTTTATAAATACATTTGATTGATTGATTGATGTCAGACTGATCCAACACTAGGCCTATACACAGCTCAAAGTGATGTCTGACTGATCCAACACCAGGCCAATACACAGCTCAAAGTGATGTCTGACTGATCCAACACCAGGCCTATACACAGCTCAAAGTGATGTCTGACTGATCCAACACCAGGCCTATACACAGCTCAAAGTGATGTCTAACTGATCTAACACCAGGCCTATACACAGCTCAAAGTGATGTCTGACTGATCCAACACCAGGCCTATACACAGCTCAAAGTGATGTCTGACTGATCCAACACCAGGCCTATACACAGCTCAAAGTGATGTCTGACTGATCCAACACCAGGCCTATACACAGCTCAAAGTGATGTCTGACTGATCTAACACCAGGCCTATACACAGCTCAAAGTGATGTCTGACTGATCCAACACCAGGCCTATACACAGCTCAAAGTGATGTCTGACTGATCCAACACCAGGCCTATACACAGCTCAAAGTGATGTCTGACTGATCCAACACCAGGCCTATACACAGCTCAAAGTGATGTCTAACTGATCTAACACCAGGCCTATACACAGCTCAAAGTGATGTCTGACTGATCCAACACCAGGCCTATACACAGCTCAAAGTGATGTCTGACTGATCCAACACCAGGCCTATACACAGCTCAAAGTGATGTCTGACTGATCCAACACCAGGCCTATACACAGCTCAAAGTGATGTCTGACTGATCCAACACCAGGCCTATACACAGCTCAAAGTGATGTCTGACTGATCCAACACCAGGCCTATACACAGCTCAAAGTGATGTCTAACTGATCTAACACCAGGCCTATACACAGCTCAAAGTGATGTCTGACTGATCCAACACCAGGCCTATACACAGCTCAAAGTGATGTCTAACTGATCTAACACCAGGCCTATACACTGCTCAAAGTGATGTCTGACTGATCCAACACCAGGCCTATACACAGCTCAAAGTGATGTCTGACTGATCCAACACCAGGCCTATACACAGCTCAAAGTGATGTCTGACTGATCCAACACCAGGCCTAAACTAAATTCACATGGCAGGATAACGATGTACAGTATATTTCAGCCAATCGTGCCCTTCCTTCCCACAGTGCTGCTTGGCAAAATCCTTCCTGTCTGTCTCAGTGAGTCAGCCAGAACAGAGAGAGATAGTTAGCCCACAGCCCACAGAATGACTGTGAATGTGTTCGTCTGGTCTGGGCCACCCACAGGCACGGCGGTCATCAGAGACAACCACCCATGGCCAAGACGGGCATCACGATCATACACAAACCACCCACAGCCATGAAGACGATCAGACTAACACAGCTATGGTCCCGATAGACAGATCTTCGGTCCTCTATTCCGTCCCTATTACTCATCCCCAGTGTGACAGGCAGTCAGATAGACAGACACGGTGTGTCCTTCCTGAGTGTCTGGTGGAGTCTTTCATGAGGAAAGTCACAGGGTCAAACTGTGCCGCCTACACACAGACCACGCCGACACAGCGTCAGAGAGCAAAGGCTGTGGCAGAAACGCAGAGCTTGCTCATTGCAATCAGAGCTCCTCAAAGAGTATTCAGCGAACATCTGACCTGATGAGGCATCTATTCATCTGCTGGGTGACGGAGTGTACGCTCAGGACCTTGGAAAATCTACGGACTCACCAAGTCACTGTAACGTGTCTTGACGTTAGCGGCAGCAAAGGTTCATGATTTAAAGCACTATCAATCGATGCCATGTGTTTTCGCTCGTGTCTAGATCCGCAAATCCATCTACATCGCAAACGTCCCCTCAATGACCACCGCATGTGCTGTGTCACCACGTTGGGGTCAGGGCTGTAGGGTCTTAGGTCAGAGGTTATGTGTGTGTGTGCGTGTGCCTCACCGTGAGGGTAGGTGATCTGAATGGGCCTGGCTGTGTTTCTCAGGTTCCACATAGTCAGGCTGCCATCTGAGTGGCTGCACATGAACTGCTTCCCCTCGTGATGCCAGCTCACAGAATGGATAGCCTGGAGAGAGAGGTAAAGGGTATAGGGAAGGAGAGGGAGGTAAAGGGTATAGGGAAGGAGAGAGACACAGAGAGAGAGGTAAAGGGTATAGGGAAGGAGAGGGAGGTAAAGGGTATAGGGAAGGAGAGAGAAACAGAGAGAGAGGTAAAGGGTATAGGGAAGGAGAGAGACACAGAGAGAGAGGTAAAGGGTATAGGGAAGGAGAGAGAAACAGAGAGAGAGGTAAAGGGTATAGGGAAGGAGAGAGAAACAGAGAGAGAGGTAAAGGGTATAGGGAAGGAGAGGGAGGTAAAGGGTATAGGGAAGGAGAGGGAGGTAAAGGGTATAGGGAAGGAGAGAGACACAGAGAGAGAGGTAAAGGGTATAGGGAAGGAGAGAGAAACAGAGAGAGAGGTAAAGGGTATAGGGAAGGAGAGAGAAACAGAGAGAGAGGTAAAGGGTATAGGGAAGGAGAGAGAAACAGAGAGAGAGGTAAAGGGTATAGGGAAGGAGAGAGAAACACAGAAGAGAGAGAAACAGTAAAGGGTATAGGGAAGGAGGGAGAGAGAGAGGTAAAGGGTATAGGGAAGGAGGGAGGTAAAGGGTAAAGGAGAGAAACAGAAAGAGAGGTAAAGGGTATAGGGAAGGAGAGAGAAACAGAGAGAGAGGTAAAGGGTATAGGGAAGGAGAGAGACACAGAGAGAGAGGTAAAGGGTATAGGGAAGGAGGGAGAGGTAAAGGGTATAGGGAAGGAGGGAGGGTAACGTGGAAGGAGGGAGAAACAGAGAGAGAGGTGAAGAGTATAGGGAAGGAGGGAGGGTAACGTGGAAGGAGGGAGAAACAGAGAGAGATGTAAAGGGTATAGCGAAGGAGAGAGGGAGGGTAACGTGGAAGGAGGGAGACACAGAGAGAGAGGTAAAGGGTATAGGGAAGGAGGGAGGGTAACGTGGAAGGAGGGAGAAACAGAGAGAGAGGTAAAGGGTATAGGGACGGAGGGAGGGTAACGTGGAAGGAGGGAGAAACAGAGAGAGAGGTAAAGGGTATAGGGACGGAGGGAGGGTAACGTGGAAGGAGGGAGAAACAGAGAGAGAGGTAAAGGGTATAAGGAAGGAGGGAGGGTAACGTGGAAGGAGGGAGAAACAGAGAGAGAGGTAAAGGGTATAGGGAAGGAGGGAGGGTAACGTGGAAAGAGAAACAGAGAGAAAGCGAGACAGATATTACAGTTACTGATCAAAGAAATAGGTTGTCACTTCTATTATCATTCCCTTCCCATTACAGTTGTTGATCCAAATAAATAAATCGGTGACGATTATTCCCTCACAGTATATATATATATACTTTGCACAGTAGTGTAATGAATCACTTTTCCTAGGGAATAGTCAGTAAAATGATAATAGGTAATATATCATTTTTTGGGGGGGAAGTAACAACACCAATGTGAGGATAGGAATGCAGTCCTTCAACCACAGTTAACCTAGCAGCTAAAACCAATGAGTGCTGTCCCTCCACTAACCTGGTGTTAAATAAGAGAGGACACGACTAGAACTGGACTGATTAGAACCCGTGAGAGGGATCAGTAGCACAAACTACGCACAGAACCGGAGAGCTCCGGGACATCAACGGAGGAGAGGAGAAAGAAAGGAAATTGACAGGTGTAGATGTTGCTTGCCTGTGATATTAAAGGAGCCAGAAATGACTTGGGAGAATTCATGAGCCAGTTAATCGAACTGCACTAATGAAAAACTATAGGTTTCAGCAGAGAGCTCCTCTACCAGCCTTTGTAATGGGGTTTGCTTTTTATTCCCGGAGAGTGAGTGATAGATATACGGATAGATATATATATATATATATATATATATATATATATATATATATATATATATATATATATATATATATATATATATATATATATATATATATATATATATATAAAAAGAGGGAGTGTTGTAAAATCTGAAGCGCCCTCCAATGCATCGGCCTCTTCTGTGACGAGCATCGGGCTCCGAGCGGAGAGCTGTGTGATATCTGGAGCGCTGTGTGATATCTGGAGCACTGTGTGATATCTGGAGCGCTGTGTGATATCTGGAGCTCTGTGTGATATCTGGAGCGCTGTGTGATATCTGGAGCGCTGTGTGATATCTGGAGCGCTGTGTGATATCTGGAGCGCTGTGTGATATCTGGAGCGCTGTGTGATATCTGGAGCGCTGTGTGATATCTGGAGCGCTGTGTGATATCTGGAGCGCTGTGTGATATCTGGAGAGCTGTGTGATATCTGGAGCTGTGTGATATCTGTGTGTGATATCTGGAGCGCTGTGTGATATCTGGAGCGCTGTGCTGGAGAGCTGTGTGATATCTGGAGCGCTGTGTGATATCTGGAGCGCTGTGATATCTGGAGCGCTGTGTGATATCTGCTGTGTGATGTGTGTGATATCTGATATCTGGAGCGCTGTGTGATATCTGGAGCGCTGTGTGATATCTGGAGCGCTGTGTGATATCTGGAGCGCTGTGTGATATCTGGAGCTGCTGTGTGATATCTGGAGCGCTGTGTGATATCTGGAGCGCTGTGTGATATCTGGAGCGCTGTGTGATATCTGTGTGTGATATCTGGAGCGCTGTGTGATATCTGGATATCTGCGCTGTGTGATATCTGTGATATCTGGAGCGCTGTGTGATATCTGGAGCGCTGTGTGATATCTGGAGCGCTGTGTGATATCTGGAGCGCTGTGTGATATCTGGAGCGCTGTGTGATATCTGGAGCGCTGTGTGATATCTGGAGAGCTGTGTGATATCTGGAGAGCTGTGTGATATCTGGAGCGCTGTGTGATATCTGGAGCGCTGTGTGATATCTGGAGCGCGGTGTGATATCTGGAGAGCTGTGTGATATCTGGAGCGCTGTGTGATATCTGGAGCGCTGTGTGATATCTGGAGAGCTGTGTGATATCTGGAGCGCTGTGTGATATCTGGAGCGCTGTGTGATATCTGGAGCGTTGCTATTTATCCTCCCGTTCCTCTCTTCTCCCGGGCTCGCATCGGGAGCGTCACACAAAGAGCCTTCCTTAATGAATCATGGCAGAGCGAGAGCTCCTTTTGTCCTACGCGCTCGGCTTTTGTCTAGGCTGCCATGGCGATGCCTCTCCCCTTGTCATGTTCTAAATCGTCTACGATGGTGAGGCCCTAGCAACGTGGAGGCACCAGAAACGGGCATCCATCAGGCATCACACTGGGTAATTAACACTGACAGACCTGTTCTAATGACTCCTCTTTAGAAATAAGGGGAGGAAGGTAGAGGTTTAACTGGTGCCTGAAGGGCGAGTAGGGGCGTATAGGTTACAAATCATGTACACTGTCAATGTTTAATCAGATAGGGCCCTTACATCATCCCTGATTGTGTGACCTTACGTAAACACACTTTTACGGGACTCTTAATGAACCCTAAGAAAGTATCCATGTAAAAGAAGCTCCCACACAGTCTTAGGTAAACCTTATATCAGACAGTCCATGTGGGTGAAATCACTTGTTCAGCTGTCTGCTAGTGGGAGAAAGAGATAGAGAGAGAGAGAATGAAATATAGTACTCGCCTCATCGTAGTAGATTCTGAAGTCAACCTTCTTGGCTCGGAGGTCCCATTGGACCACTGTTCCACTCTCAAACCCTATCAGCAACTGTGGAGGAGGTCGAGGGGGGAAGACAGGTAGAGAGGGGGAGACAGGTAGAGGGGGAAGACAGGTAGAGGGGGGGAGACAGGTAGAGGGAGGGGAGACAGGTAGAGTTAAGACAGGTAGAGGGGGAAGACAGGTAGAGGGGGGGAGACAGGTAGAGGGGGGGAGACAGATAGAGGGGGGGAGACAGGTAGAGGGGGGGAGACAGGTGGAGGGAGGGGAGACAGGTAGAGGGGGAAGACAGTTAGGGGGGGAGACAGGTAAAGGGGGAAGACAGGTAGAGAGGGGGAGACAGGTAGAGGGGGGAAGACAGGTAGAGGGGGGAGACAGGTAGAGGGAGGGAGACAGGTAGAGGGGGGAAGACAGGTAGAGGGGGAAGACAGGTAGAGGGGGGGAAGACAGGTAGAGAGGGGAGACAGGTAGAAGGGGGAAGACAGGTAGAGGGAGGGGAGACAGGTAGAGGGGGAAGACAGGTAGAGGGAGGGGAGACAGGTAGAGGGGGAAGACAGGTAGAGGGGGGGAAGACAGGTAGAGGGAGGGGAGACAGGTAGAGGGGGAAGACAGGTAGAGGGAGACAGGTAGAGGGTGGGGAGACAGGTAGAAGGGGAAGACAGGTAGAGGGAGGGGAAACAGGTAGAGGGAGGGGAGACAGGTAGAGGGAAGGGAGACAGGTAGAGGGAGGGGAGACAGGTAGAAGGGGGAAGACAGGTAGAGGGAGGGGAGACAGGTAGAGGGAGGGGAGACAGGTAGAGGGGGAAGGCAGGTAGAGGGAGGGGAGACAGGTAGAGGGGGAAGACAGGTAGAGGGGGAAGACAGGTAGAGGGAGGGGAGACCGGTAGAGGGAGGGGAGACAGATAGAGGGTGGGGAGAAAGGTAGAGGGGGAAGACAGGTGGAGGGAGGGGAGACAGGTAGAGGGAGACAGGTAGAGGGTGGGGAGACAGGTAGAAGGGGGAAGACAGGTAGAGGGAGGGGAGACAGGTAGAGGGAGGGGAGACAGGTAGAGGGAAGGGAGACAGGTAGAGGGAGGGGAGACAGGTAGAAGGGGGAAGACAGGTAGAGGGAGGGGAGACAGGTAGAGGGAGGGGAGACAGGTAGAGGGAGGGAAGACAGGTAGAGGGAGGGAAGACAGGTAGAGGGAGGGAAGACAGGTAGAAAGGGGGATGACAGGTAGAGGGGGAAGACAGGTAGAGGGAGGGAAGACAGGTAGAAAGGGGGATGACAGGTAGAGGGGGAAGACAGGTAGAGGGAGGGAAGACAGGTAGAGGGGGGAAGACAGGTAGAGGGAGGGGACAGGTAGAGGGAGGGGAGACAGGTAGAGGGAGGGGAGACAAATAGAGGGTGGGAAGACAGGTAGAGGGAGGGAAGACAAATAGAGGGTGGGAAGACAGGTAGAGGGAGGGAAGACAAATAGAGGGTGGGAAGACAGGTAGAGAGAGGGAAGACAGGTAGAGGGAGGGAAGACAGTTAGAGGGGGAAGACAGGTAGAGGGGGAAGACAGGTAGAGAGAGGAAGACAGGTAGAGGGAGGGAAGACAGGTAGAGGGAGGGAAGACAGGTAGAGGGGGAAGACAGGTAGAGGGGGAAGACAGGTAGAGGGAGGGAAGACAGGTAGAGAGAGGGAAGACAGGTAGAGGGAGGGAAGACAGTTAGAGGGGGAAGACAGGTAGAGGGGGAAGACAGGTAGAGGGGGAAGACAGGTAGAGGGGGAAGACAGGTAGAGAGAGGGAAGACAGGTAGAGGGAAGGGAAGACAGGTAGAGGGAGGGGAGACAAATAGAGGGAGGAGGATAAAGAACAGGGAGAGAATTCGAGAGAGGGAAGACAGGATCAAATCATTGAACATTGAAATAAGAGTCTTATAGACTTGAACTTGTCTCAGTAAACAGAAACGTTTTCCTCTCTCTCCCCCTTTCCAGATGTAGTGGCCCCTGGCTTGTAGCTCCAGTGGCCGTGGTTCTCTCCCTGTGGGAGATGTGATTAGAAGGATTGGAAGGGATGATCTTCACCATGAGTGTTCCACTCAGCACACAACCAATCTGCTCCCTCTGCCTGTCTCTCTCCGGCTAGCTCTTATCCCTGTGTGTGATTTATAGAGGATTTACTTTTTGGGGAGGAGGACTGGGAGACGTCTGAAGGGTTTAGGAGAGGATGGGATATGGGGCATATATATAGAGAGAGAGAGAGGGAGAAGAAGAGTGGCCTTTTGTCAGCGAAAAATCTCAAATCCACTGGCTCTGCAGTTTTTGATTAATGAGAAACAGCACATACACGAGGTTCACAGGGATATGCCAAGACGCTGGTCGTGTCCAAATACTAGCGTTCAACATATTAGGTATTTTGGGTATGTGAAAAAATAAAATGTTATAATAAGTTAATAAACAAGATGTCATATTCATTTGGGCTTTTTATACAGGAGAATTCACGACTACTGTGGAGGAAAATCATCTTTCCAGGCCCACGTCGGTCTGACAACAGCTGATAATTAGCCGAGGGGACACGCCACGCCGAAATGAAGGAACGGCGGGAATCAACGCCATTTGCGGCTTAGACGAGGCATTCTCAGAAGGATGAACCGAGT
This sequence comes from Oncorhynchus tshawytscha, assembly GCF_018296145.1. Classification (NCBI taxonomy): domain Eukaryota; kingdom Metazoa; phylum Chordata; class Actinopteri; order Salmoniformes; family Salmonidae; genus Oncorhynchus; species Oncorhynchus tshawytscha. The sequence goes on along the minus strand of NC_056454.1, from coordinate 15,481,860 downwards.
GTGCCGATATTCGTTGCTTACTGCATTTTTACTAAACAGTACGTTGTAAATAGTATGTATTATTAACCCTGCAGAGAAAATACAGAAGTCTACTTACACACCCCACAGAGATGAAAATATACACACCCCCAGGATGAGAGAGAGAGATAGACACAGACCCACGCACGGAATGACGAATACACACAACCAGAGTAAAAAAGTAGGATGCACAAAGATGCACACACACCCCGCTAAGTACTCCTTAAGAGAGTGGCGCGGAGGGTAATGGCTGTGTCACACAGTGAGACAGACAGAGCAGAGGAGGTGGCGCAGCCTGGAAGAGAGGAGTATTTAAAGGAGGGGATCCTCTGGGGAGGGGAGGATGAGACACTGTGAAAGCACAGATCACACACTGTGGAATGGAGAGCAGGTGGGGTGGAAAACAGGCCGTCTTCACTCTGCCACTCATGGGCCACACGCACGCACGCACGCACACACACACACACACGCCCGCCCGCGTTCACATGCATACCTGCCTCAATTCCTACCACATAACCCTGCGTTACTGCCAATTCAACCAAAACGGCCAGTCTTTCTATCTCAGCACATACATCACCTTGATTTGCTCCAGAAAGTAGTGTGATACTGCTGAAAAAGGTTACCTCCTCCTCACAGGGGACACCAGTGAACATACTGTGGGTAGGCAACATACAGTTGAAGTCGGAAGTTTACATACACTTATGTTGGATTCATTAAAACTCGTTTTTCAACCACTCCACAAATTTCCTGTTAACAAACTATAGTTAGGACATCTACTTTGTGCATGTACTTTTTCTAACAATTGTTTACAGACAGATTATTTCACTTATAATTCACTGTATCATAATTCCAGTGGGTCAGAAGTTTACATACACTAAGCTGACTGTGCCTTTAAACAGCTTGGAAAATTCCAGAAAATGATGTCATGGCATTAGAAGCTTCTGACAGGCTAATTGACACAATTTGAGTCAATTGGAGCTGTACCTGTGGATGTATTTCAAGTCCTTCCTTCAAACTCAGTGCCTCTTTGCTTGACATCATGTGAAAATCAAAAGAAATCAGCCAAGACCTCAGAAAAAAAACTTGTAGACCTCCACAGGTCTGGTTCATCCTTGGGAGCAATTTCCAAACGCCTGAAGGTACTACGTTCATCTGTACAAATAATAGTACGCAAGTATAAACACCATGGGACCACACAGCTGTCATACCGCTCAGGAAGGAGACACGTTCTGTCTCCTAGAGATGAATGTACTTTGGTGCGAAAAGTGCAGATCAATCCCAGAACAACAGCAAAGGTGAATCTTGTGAAGATGCTGGAGCAAACAGGTACAAAATTATCTCTATCCACAGTAAAAACAAGTCCTATATCGACATAACCTGAAAGGCCGCTCAGCAAGGAAGAAGCCACTGTTCCAAAACCGCCATAAAAAAGCCAGACTATGGTTTGCAACTGCACATGGGGACAAAGATCATACTTTATGGAGAAATGTCCTCTGGTCTGATGAAACAACAATAGAACTGTTTGGCCATAATGACCATCATTATGTTAGGAGGAAAAAGGGGGAGACTTGCAAGCTGAAGAACACCATCCCAACAGTGAAGCACGGGGCTAGCAGCATCATGTTGTGGGGGTGCTTTGCTGCAGGAGGGACTGGTGCATTTCACAAAATAGATGGCATCATGAGGCAAGGAAAATGATGTGGATATATTGAAGCAACATCTCAAGACATCAGTCAGGAAGTTAAAGCTTGGTCACATATGGGTCTTCCAAATAGACAATGACCCCAAGCATATTTCCAAAGTTGTGGCAAAATGGCTTAAGAACAACAAAGTCAAGGTATTGAAGTGGCCATCACAAAGCCCTGACCTCAATCCTGTAGAAAATGTGTGGGCAGAACTGAAAAACCTTGTGCGAGCAAGGAGGCCTACAAACCTGACTCAGTTACACCAGCTCTGTTAGGAGGAATGGGCCTAAATTCACCCAACTTATTGTGGGAAGCTTGTGGAAGCCTACCTGAAACATTTGACCCAAGTTAAACTATTTAAAGGCAATGCTACCAAATACTAATTGAGTGTATGTGAACTTCTGACCCACTGGGAATATGATGAAATAAATAAAAGCTGAAATAAATCATTCTCTCTACTATTCTTCTGACATTTCACATTCTTAAAATAAAGTGGTGATCCTATCTGACCTAAGACAGGGAATTCTTACTCTGATTAAATGTCAGGAATTGTGAAAAACTGAGTTTAAATGTATTTGGTTAAGGTGTATGTAAACGTCCGACCTTAACTGTATACCATCACTACCACTGCCTCTATCATACCCACCTTATTGCCTTTACCATGTTGCTCCCTTTACCTGCCTTCATGACATTAACTGGCTCTGACATACACACCCACACCTTCAGAGAAACAATCACATGAAACGTCAAACCTCTCGGTGGCAGAATGCACACATTTATAAGTGCTTTGGGAGGCAGAAAGAGTCTGATATGCTCTCGGCTATAAATCCAAGCAAGAAATATACTTCATATCGCATATGAGTCATCTTCACAAACAGAAGGTCTTTCTCTGTCTTTTTCCTTCTCTCTCTGTCTTTTTCCTTCTCTCTCTGTCTTTTTCCTTCTCTCTCTGTCTTTTTCCTTCTCTCTCTGTCTTTTTCCTTCTCTCTCTGTCTTTTTCCTTCTCTCTCTGTCTTTTTACTTCTCTCTCTGTCTTTTTACTTCTCTCTCTGTCTTTTTCCTTCTCTCTGTCTTTTTCCTTCTCTCTGTCTTTTTACTTCTCTCTCTGTCTTTTTACTTCTCTCTCTGTCTTTTTACTTCTCTCTCTGTCTTTTTCCTTCTCTCTCTGTCTTTTTCCTTCTCTCTCTGTCTTTTTCCTTCTCTCTGTCTTTTTCCTTCTCTCTGTCTTTTTCCTTCTCTCTGTCTTTTTCCTTCTCTCTGTCTTTTTCCTTCTCTCTGTCTTTTTCCTTCTCTCTGTCTTTTTCCTTCTCTCTGTCTTTTTACTTCTCTCTCTGTCTTTTTCTTCTCTCTCTGTCTTTTTACTTCTCTCTCTGTCTTTTTACTTCTCTCTCTGTCTTTTTCCTTCTCTCTGTCTTTTTCCTTCTCTCTGTCTTTTTCCTTCTCTCTGTCTTTTTCCTTCTCTCTCTGTCTTTTTTTCTTCTCTCGTCTTTTTTCCTTCTCTCTGTCTTTTTCCTTCTCTCTGTCTTTTTCCTTCTCTCTCTGTCTTTTTCCTTCTCTCTGTCTTTTTCCTTCTCTCTGTCTTTTTCCTTCTCTCTGTCTTTTTCCTTCTCTCTGTCTTTTTTCCTTCTCTCTGTCTTTTTCCTTCTCTTTTTTCCTTCTCTCTCTGTCTTTTTCCTTCTCTCTGTCTTTTTCCTTCTCTCTGTATTTTTCCTGTCTTTTTCCTTCTCTCTGTCTTTTTCCTTCTCTCTCTGTCTTTTTCCTTCTCTCTGTCTTTTTTCCTTCTCTCTGTCTTTTTTCCTTCTCTCTGTCTTTTTCCTTCTCTCTCTGTCTTTTTCCTTCTCTCTGTCTTTTTCCTTCTCTCTGTCTTTTTCCTTCTCTCTCTGTCTTTTTCCTTCTCTCTGTCTTTTTCCTTCTCTCTGTCTTTTTCCTTCTCTCTCTGTCTTTTTCCTTCTCTCTGTCTTTTTCCTTCTCTCTGTCTTTTTCCTTCTCTCTGTCTTTTTTCTCTCTCTGTCTTTTTCCTTCTCTCTCTGTCTTTTTCCTTCTCTCTCTGTCTTTTTCTCTCTCTGTCTTTTTCCTTCTCTCTCTGTCTTTTTCCTTCTCTCTCTGTCTTTTTCCTTCTCTCTGTCTTTTTTCTCTCTGTCTTTTTTTTTCCTTCTCTCTGTCTTTTTCCTTCTCTCTGTCTTTTTCCTTCTCTCTGTCTTTTTCCTTCTCTCTCTGTCTTTTTCCTTCTCTCTGTCTTTTTCCTTCTCTCTGTATTTTCCTTCTCTCTCTGTCTTTTTCCTTCTCTCTCTGTCTTTTTCCTTCTCTCTCTGTCTTTTCCTTCTCTCTCTGTCTTTTTCCTTCTCTCTCTGTCTTTTTCCTTCTCTCTGTCTTTTTCCTTCTCTATGTCTTTTTCCTTCTCTCTCTGTCTTTTTCCTTCTCTCTGTCTTTTTCCTTCTCTCTCTGTCTTTTCTTCTCTCTGTCTTTTTCCTTCTCTCTCTGTCTATTTCCTTCTCTCTCTGTCTTTTTCCTTCTCTCTGTCTTTTTACTTCTCTCTCTGTCTTTTTCCTTCTCTCTCTGTCTTTTACTTCTCTCTCTGTCTTTTTACTTCTCTCTCTGTCTTTTTCCTTCTCTCTGTCTTTTTTCCTTCTCTCTGTCTTTTTACTTCTCTCTTCTTTTTACTTCTCTCTCTGTCTTTTTCTTCTCTCTCTGTCTTTTTTCTTCTCTCTCTGTCTTTTTCCTTCTCTCTCTGTCTTTTTCCTTCTCTCTGTATTTTTCCCTTCTCTCTGTCTTTTTCCTTCTCTCTGTCTATTTCCTTCTCTCTGTCTTTTTCCTTCTCTCTGTCTTTTTCCTTCTCTCTGTCTTTTTCCTTCTCTCTGTCTTTTTCCTTCTCTCTGTCTTTTTCTTCTCTCTCTGTCTTTTTACTTCTCTCTCTGTCTTTTTACTTCTCTCTCTGTCTTTTTACTTCTCTCTCTGTCTTTTTCCTTCTCTCTGTCTTTTTCCTTCTCTCTGTCTTTTTCCTTCTCTCTGTCTTTTTCCTTCTCTCTGTCTTTTTCCTTCTCTCTGTCTTTTCCTTCTCTCTCTGTCTTTTTCCTTCTCTCTGTCTTTTTCCTTCTCTCTGTCTTTTTCCTTCTCTCTGTCTTTTTCCTTCTCTCTCTGTCTTTTTCCTTCTCTCTCTGTCTTTTTCCTTCTCTCTCTGTCTTTTTACTTCTCTCTCTGTCTTTTTACTTCTCTCTCTGTCTTTTTACTTCTCTCTCTGTCTTTTTACTTCTCTCTCTGTCTTTTTCCTTCTCTCTCTGTCTTTTTCCTTCTCTCTGTCTTTTTCCTTCTCTCTGTCTTTTTCCTTCTCTCTGTCTTTTTCCTTCTCTCTGTCTTTTTCCTTCTCTCTGTCTTTTTCCTTCTCTCTGTCTTTTTCCTTCTCTCTGTCTTTTTCCTTCTCTCTGTCTTTTTCCTTCTCTCTGTCTTTTTCCTTCTCTCTGTCTTTTTCCTTCTCTGTCTTTTTCCTTCTCTCTGTCTTTTTCCTTCTCTCTGTCTTTTTCCTTCTCTCTGTCTTTTTCCTTCTCTCTCTGTCTTTTTCTTCTCTCTGTCTTTTTCCTTCTCTCTGTCTTTTTCCTTCTCTCTGTCTTTTTCCTTCTCTCTGTCTTTTTCCTTCTCTCTGTCTTTTTCCTTCTCTCTGTCTTTTTCCTTCTCTCTGTCTTTTTCCTTCTCTCTGTCTTTTTCCTTCTCTCTGTCTTTTTCCTTCTCTCTCTGTCTTTTTCCTTCTCTCTCTGTCTTTTTCCTTCTCTCTGTCTTTTTCCTTCTCTCTCTGTCTTTTTCCTTCTCTCTCTGTCTTTTTCCTTCTCTCTGTCTTTTTCCTTCTCTCTGTCTTTTTCTTCTCTCTGTCTTTTTCTTCTCTCTGTCTTTTTCCTTCTCTCCTTCTCTCTCTTTTTTCCTTCTCTGTCTTTTTCCTTCTCTCTGTCTTTTTCCTTCTCTGTCTTTTTCCTTCTGTCTTTTTCCTTCTCTCTGTATTTTTCCTTCTTTCTCTCTCTCATTTCAAATGTCTTATTATGTTGTAACGATGTGCAAATAGTTAAAGTACAAAAAGGAAAATAAATAAACATAAATTTGGGCTGTACTTACAATGGTGTTTGTTCTTCACTGGTTGCCCTTTTCTTGTGGCAACAGGTCACAAATCTTGCTGCTGTGATGGCACACGGTGGTATTTCACCCAGTAGATATGGGAGTTTATCAAAATTGGGTTTGTTTTCAAATTATTTGTGGGTCTGTGTAATACGAGGAAAATATATGTCTCTAATATGGTCATACATTTGGCAGGAGGTTAGGAAGTGCAGCTCAGTTTCCACCTCATTTTGTGGGCAGCATGGCTTCTACTGAGAGCCTGGTCTGCCTACAGCAGCCTCTCTCAATAGCAAGGCTATGCTCACTGAGTCTGTACATAGTCAAAGCTTTCCTTAAGTTTGGGTCAGTCACAGTGGTCAGGTATTCTGCCACTGTGTACTCTCTGTTTAGGGCCAAATAGAATTCTAGTTTGCTCCGTTTATTTGTTAATTCTTTCCAATGTGTCAAGTAATTTTATTAGATTTTTCTCATGATTTGGTTAGGTCTAATTGTGCTGCTGTCCTGGGGCTCTGTGTGGTCTGTTTGTGTTTGTTGAACAGAGCCCCAGGACAAGCTTGCTTAGGGGACTCTTATCCAGGTTCATCTTTCTGTAGTTGAAGGCTTTGTTATGGAAGGTTTGGGAATCACTTCCTTTTAGGTGGTTGTAGAATTTAACGTCTCTTTTCTGGATTTTGATAATTAGCGGGTATCAGCCTAATTCTGCTCTGCATGCATTATTTGGTGTTTTACGTTGTACACAGAGGATATTTTTTGCAGAGTTCTGTATGCAGAGTCTCAATTTGGTGTTTTGTCCCATTTTGTGAACTCTTGGTTGGTGTGCGAAATCCAGTACTCACAACCATAAAAGGGCAATGGGTTCTTTAACTGATTCAAGTATTTTTTTGCCAGATCCTAATTGGTAGGTCAACATTTTCTCTTCCTTTTGATGGAATAAAAGGCCCTTCTTGCCTTGTCTCTCAGCTCGTTCACAGCTCTGTGGAAGTTACCTGTGGCGCTGATGTTTGGGCTGAGGTATGTATAGTTTTTTGTGTGCTCTAAGGCAACGGTGTCTAGATGAAATTTGTGTTTGTGGTCCTGGCAACTGGACCTTTTTCCAAACACCATTATGTTTGTCTTACTGAGATTTACTGTCATGGCCCAGGTCTGACATAATCTGTGCAGAAGATCTAGGTGCTGCTGTAGGCCCTCCTTAGTTTGTGACAGAAGCACTAGATCATCAGCAAACAGTAGACATTTGACTTCAGATTGTAGTTGGGTGAGGCCAGGTGCTGCAGACTGTTCTAGTGCCCTCGCCAATTCGTTGATAGATATGTTAAAGAGGGTGGCGTTTAAGCTGTATTCCTGTCTCACCCCACGGTCCTGTGGAAAGAAATTATTGTGTTTTTTGCCAATTTTAACCGCACAGTTTTTTGTTTGTGTACATGAATTTTATAATGTTGTACATTTTTCCCCCAACACTACTTTGCATCAATTTGTATAGCAGACCCTCATGCCAAATTGAGTCAAAGGCTTTTTTGAAAACAAACAAAAGCATGAGAAGACTTTGCCTTTGCTTTGGTTTGTTTGTTTGTCAATTATGGTGTGCAGGGTGAACACGTGGTCTGTCGTACGGTAATTTGGTAAAAAGTCTATTTTAAATTGTATTTCCAGAACGGGTCTGCTGTTAATGATAATGATTTTCTTCGGTTTTCTGCTTGAAATTTTTAGATTTGTTAGGGAAGCTGAGAAGTCAAATATACTGTTTAGGTTTTCTACTACCAAGTTTACACCTTCACTATTACAGTGGAACATTTTTTCCAGGAAGTTGTCTAAAAGGGATAGAATTTGTTGTTGCCTAATAGTTCATCGTTTTTTGTTAGGTTTCCACACTACATTCCTTCCACCTATAGCATTTCTTAATATTACGCAGTTCCTTTGGCTTTGATGCCTCATGACTGAGTATTGCTCTGTTCAAGTAGATTGCAATTTTGCTGTGATCTGACAGGGGTGTCAGTGGGCTGACTGTGAACGCTCTGAGAGACTCTGGGTTGAGGTCAGTGATAAAGTAGTCTACAGTACTCCTGTCAAGAGATGAGCTATAGGTGTGCCTACCATAGTACTTCCCTTGAAAACTACCATTGACTATGTACATACCCAGCGTGCGACAGAGCTGCAGGAGTTGTTACCCGTTTTTGTTGGTTATGTTGTCGTAGTTGTGCCTAGGGGGGCATATGGGGGAGGGAATGCTGTCATTCACTCCAGGCAGGTGTTTGTCCCCCTGTGTGCTGAGAGTGTCAGGTTCCTGTCCGGTTCTGGCATTTAGGTCACCACAGACTAGTACATGTCCCGGGGCCTGAAAATGATTGATATTCCCCTCCAGGATGGAGAAGCTGTCTTCATTAAAGTCTGGGGATTCTAGTGGGGGGGGGATATAGGTTGCACACAGGAGGACATTTTTCTCTGTTAAAGATAATTTCCTTTTGAATTTCTAGCCAAATGTAAAATGTTCCTGTTTTGATTAATTTAATAGAGTGAGGTAGGTCTACTCTATACCATTTTTTTTTTTAGCATAACCCCTGAGTCCCTTCCCTGTTTCACACCTGGTAGTTTGGTGGATGGGACTACCAGCTCTCTGTAACCTAGAGGGCAACCAGTTTCTTGTAGGATGACAATGTCTGTATTTCTTTGGTGATGTCCAGGTTCCTACTCTTTAGGCCAAATGCAGATGACCTCAGGCCTTGGATATTGCAGGATGAGATAGTGAAGGCTTTTTGTTCCATAAAGTCTCCAATGTTGTTGTTTGTGTGGTTTGGCTCTCTCGCTCTGCATTTACCCTCGTTTTTCTCTCTCTCTCTCCTCCTCTCTCTCTCTCTCTCTTGCTAAAGTGTTGTTATTTTCCTGACAGCATCTTAGACTTTTTTCACACCAACAGCCCACGCACATCGAGTGCCAGCAGGTCTTGCATGGCAAATCGATTCCCCCTAATGCCTCCGCGCCGCCGGCAACCCGCCCCGACAACCCCGACCATCATCTTAGCAGGCGCGACCGCTTCATGACCCAAACCCCTCTGCGTTGCTAACACACACACACACACACACACACACACACACACACACACACAGGCCGTCCCCACTGAAAGATGATGACAAGGAGGACAGCCAGTACTAGAGGGCAAGCAATGACCCAAAGGCTAGCCGTGATGCTGAGAGCGTTAGCAACTTGTTCGGGAGCCATTTTGGGTCATAGTCCTGTATTTAAAAGAACACGCCTAACAACATGTAGCAGCCTGTGTACCAGAGTTCCTGCTAGAGGAGAGAAAGAGGAGGCAAGCCGTTTTTGATGTATTATTGTTCCACCTACTCACCTTGCCTTCATCCTTCGGGCTGTCACTCAGATGGACCACGGGCCCTGGATGTGCTTTAGTTGCTCTGTGAACAAGAGGAGGAGAGAGAGAGGGCTTATCAGGTCATGAGCATGAGTGCAGATGTTTCAGAATGATAGTCAAGGGAGCGTGTGACTGGCTGCCATCCAGTTAACCTGAATCTACTTCCTGCATCTGCTGTTACCAAAGAGATAGACGCTCCAGACCCACAGAGCACCCGCAGAATGTCTTAGTGACCAGTGGCCTTCAGCGCCCAGCACCAGAATCGACCAGACGTTCACTATTAGACCTCACCATACAATGCACAAGCCCTGCGATAGACTAGAGACCTGTCCAGGCGGTGTACTCGTACATGAATCTGCCTCACACTACAGAAACAGGAGATAGGCTCTTACTCTTATGAGGCGTTCCGGCTCGCACAAGCCAAGGCCAGTGCAAGGCTACTTACTTACTTACTTATACAATGCACAGTGGCAGTTGACTGTGCCGGCATACTCCAGTTAAAATGTTTATGTCCTCCTGAACCCTGATCTTTTGTTTCTTGGCAACAACAGTGCCCTGGATGGTGGTCGTTCCTGAGTAGAAGGACTCTGAGGCAATGACATCTCTGGCATGGTTTAAGATATTTTATTTTACCAGGCAGATCAATTAAGAACAAAATCGCTCAACAGCATATTCGCCAGCAACCTGGTCAGTGTCTCGTTGAATAGAATAGAGTAGAATAAAGACGATAAATCACATTAGGTTCATGGTTGTATTCTTTTGTCGGACAAATGATTGGTTCATAAACCGCGGTCTAGGTGAAGGAAAGTTAGATTGAAACGCGCTTTCACCATGTTGATATTGCAAAGTAAAGGTTGTGTTGAATGGACTTGAGAGAACGAAGGGACTCGGAGTCCTTACAGCTTTACAGGGTATGAACTGCGTAGAGTTGCTTCATTGGCTACTCAGGGTTCAGCGTCTGGAGCGGCAACATTTCATTAAAACAGTGCAATGTAAACACTTCACACAACAGCCAGACAGACAGAGAGAGACCTGGACTGGCCTGACCCCGGCTATCACCACGCGACGCTAGCCTGGGCAGAATCACAGTCTTACAGCTGCCGACTTCAGACAAAGAGAGGCAGGCAAACCCAATCAGAGGAGACTGGCCACAAATTACCACCGCTGTCGGGAAACACACAGACACCTTGTGCTCTGGCAGGTCCCAGGGAGCCATGGCAACACCAGAACCCAGTGGGTTTGTTGTTGTCGGCTGGTGAGCTCATCTATTATAAGCCATTACAAAAACACATGTTCTCAATTCATCACAAAGACATTAGTACGTGTTATTTCTGCTGATTCTTTTAGGCTTCACATCTCTATACCCCTTTCACATTTTTATGAAATTGCACTTCCTCAGCCTCCTTCACTTTTAAATACCCATTGCTATCGGTTGTTGTTTGTTTGATTTCACCATATAGGTATTGTGTTGCTGCAAAATGAATTGCCTCATTGAGGAAACTAAAGTTCTCTGAACCTGAATTCGTTCATGACAATCCTTGAAAGAGGTTCTGCGGGAGTACACCAGACTGAGTCTCAAAGGAAAACGCCCAGGTTCTCTAGTTGGAGATCATTTCCAACAGTTTTAACACCCTTAGATTTGTCTGTGTTGTGTTTGGATCTCATGGTAAAAACGTGGCTCCCCTGAGGGAGAGGTCACCACACCAATCTGTCCGAGTGTCCTCCTTTTCGCCGACTCATCACTCTGCCAGCTTGCACACACACGCATGCTCATGCTCATTCACACACACACACATACATACATACATACGCTGCAAGCCTTTGTAGAAGCTGCACAGGGCTGGCAGGTTTAGGTTGGCTTTTCTTGGTCGGCATGGTAACGGCGGGATGGGATGACGAGGAGCTACCAGAAGGGGAAATATCTACATCCTGTCGAGAAGATTCCACCCCGTCTGAAAAGGGCCTCGACCGTCTACGCTGAGACATTAATTATTCAACCAATACCCCCAATTCTCTTGTCACAGAGTACACATACACAATGTGAGAATCTCAATTACATAATCCTCTCTCCTCGCCTCCTTCTCAGAACACTTTGGAGGAGAAGGTCAGATGGGAGGGACTTTTGGGTTTCTCATTCAATGGGCTTTGAGAAGGAGGCGAGGAGATAGAAGAGAGGACGCAAGGAGTATGCGATTGAGATTCCCCCAGAGAATATCCAACCATGAGAGCTCAGGTGAAATGACCATTTTTTTTTCATGCTTGTTTTTCAGATGAGCACGCTTTGTCTGACAATGAATAGAAAAAGATAATGAAAATCATTATTTCTTCAGGGCTCACAAAGGATTAGGGTATTTTCTGTTCCTCAGCCTGCTGAGGGTGTGAATCATTTCTTTAGAGCAGGATTAGAAACGTATTGCTCCTGAAAGACACCAGACAAAAGAGACAATTATAAAATGCTGTAGGTTGCATTAGTCATTTTCCCTCTCTTTGTGGTATGTGTGTGAGTGGGGGTGGGCATGTTCTGTGATGACAAAATTAAAAGGCCAACGTGACACACCTGAAATAGATAGGGCATGATGACACAGTGCAGAAAGTACAGAAAGAAAAACCCGCACAAGGTACAGTACCAGTCAAACGTTTGGACACACCTACTCATTCAAGGGTTTTTCTTAATTTTTTACTATTTTCAACATTTTATAATAATAGAAAAGACATCACAACTATGAAATAACAATAATGAAACGGAATCATGTTGTAGCCAAAAAAAAGTGTTAAACAAATCAAAATCTATTTTATATTTGAGATTCTTCACAGTAACCACCTTTTGCCTTGATGACAGCTTTGCACACTCTTGACATCCTCTCAACCAGCTTCATGAGGTAATCGCCTGGATTGCATTTCAATTAACTTCTTGGTTACAGGGGGCAGTATTGTCCGGATGAAATGCATGCCCAAATTCAACTGCCTGCTACTCATCCCCAGAAGATAAGATATGCATATTATTAGTAGTTTGGATAGAAAACACGCTGAAGTTTCTAAAACTGTTTGAATCATGTCTGTGAGTATAACAGAACTTATTTAGCATGCGAAACCCAGAGGACACTCTCTTTTCAATGGTTCTTCATTGGGAATCCAGATTTCTAAGGGACCTTCTTGCAGTTCTTACCGCTTCCACTGGATGTCACCAGTCTTTAGAAATTTGTTGAGGTTTTTCATTTGTGTAATGAAGAAGTATTGCCATCTTGAACGAGGGTAACTTGAAGTGTACTGTTAGATAGAGGCGTGTGACCAGAAAGCATGCTTCAGTTTGTTTTCTTCCTGTATTGAACACAGATCATCCCGTCTTCAATTTTATCAATTATTTACGTTAAAAAAGACCTAAAGTTGTATTACAAAAGTAGTTTGAAATGTTTTGGCAAAGTTTACAGGTAACTTTTGAGGTATTTGTAGTCACGTTGCGCAAGTTGGAACCGGTGTTTTTCTGGGTCAAACGCGGCAAATAAATGGACAATTTGGATATATATCGACGGAATTAATCGAACAAAAGGACCATTTGTGATGTTTATGGGACATATTGGAGTGCGAACAAAAGAAGCTCGTCAAAGGTAAGGCATGAATTATATTTTTATTTCTGCGTTTTGTGTCGCGCCTGCAGGGTTGAAATATGATTTTCTCTCTTTGTTTACTATGGTGCTACCCTCAGACAATAGCATCGTTTGCTTTCGCCGAAAAGCCTTTCTGAAATCTGACATGTTGGCTGGATTCACAAGTGTTGCTTTAATTTGCTATCTTGCATGTGTGATTTAATGAAAGTTAGATTTTTATAGTAATTTATTTGAATTTGGCGCTCTGCATTTTCCCTTGGCCAGGTGGGACGCTAGCCCACATATTCCAGAGAGGTTTTAACAGGTGTGCATTGTTAAAAAATAATTTGTATAATTTCTTTCCTTCTTAATGTGTTTGAGCCAATCAGATCAGTTGTGACAAGGTAGGGGTGGTATACAGAAGATAGCCATATTTGGTAAAAGACCAAGTCCATATTATGGCAAGAACAGCTCAAATAAGCAAAGAGAAATGACAAATCATTACTTTAAGACATGAAGGTCAGTCGATATGGAAAATTTCAAGAACTTTGAAAGTTTCTTCAAGTGCAGTCGCAAAAACCATCAAGTTCTATGATGAAACTGGCTCTCATGAGGACCGCCACAGGAAAGGAAGACCCAGAGTTACCTCTGCTGCAGAGGATAAGTTCATTAGAGTTAACTGCACCTCAGATTGCAGCCCAAATAAACGCTTAAAGCAATAGACACATCTCAACACCAACTGCTCAGAGAAGACTGCGTGAGTCAGGCCTTCATAGTTGAATTGCTGCAAAGAAACCACTACTAAAGGACACCAACAAGAAGAAGAGACTTGCTTGGGCCAAGAAACACGAGCAATGGACATTCGACTGGTGGAAATCTGTTCTTTTGTCTGATGAGTCCAAATTTGAGATTGTTGGTTCCAACCACCGTGTCTTTGTGAGACACATAGTAAGTGAACGGAGGATGGAGGAGGAGGTGTGATGGTGCCTTGCTGGTGACACTGATTTATTTGTAATTCAAGGCTCACTTACCCAGCATGGCTACCATAGCATTCTGCAGCGATGTGTCATTACATCTGGTTTGAGCTTAGTGGGACTATCATCTGTTTTTCAACAGGACAATGACCCAACACACCTCCAGGCTGTGTAAGGGATATTTGACCAAGAAGGAGAGTGATGGAGTTTTGCATCAGATAACCTGGCCTCCGCAATCACCTGACCTCAACCCAATTGAGATGGTTTGGGATGAGTTGGACCGCAGAGTGAAGCAAAAGCAGCCAGCAAGTGCTCAGCATATGTGGGTACTCCTTCAAGACCGTTGGAAAATTATTCCAGGTGAAGCTGATTGAGAGAATGCAAAGAGTGTGCAAAGCTGTCATCAAGGCAAAGGGTGGCTACTTTGAAGAATGCAAAATATAAAATATATTTTGATTTGTTTAACTTTTTGGGGGGTTACTACATGATTCAATATGTGTTATATCATAGTGTTGATGTCTTCACTATTATTCTACAATGTAGAAAAGAGTAAAAATAAAGAAACACCTTTGAATGAGTAGGTGTGTCCAAACTTTTGACTGGTACTGTATATGCTGTTCCTTAGCTTCAGTCAGGCATAATGGACATTTTGTATTTATGTAATATTTTCAGTAGAATATCTATTTCTTACTGAATTAAACACCAATACAGGACTATGTGTACATTCAGAGGGTAGCTGGAATCTATTCTGCAGTTCTACCAAGTATTCATACCACTTACACAGATATTTTGACAGCAACTAAGTGGGGAGAAATTTGGGAAGTGGTTTACTCCACATGATCTCTATTCACCGGATGGCCTATAATATTATAGCTGATGAGGATAGATGGTAAGTTGCATTAACATCAACATGAAATGTGGAGGAAACTGAGAGCTGGGTGAACGAGGCTCAGGGCTTTGGGAATAGGCGCTCCTGTGTCAATATTTGCTGGCCCTGCAGTAACGACAGTCCTCGATCTGTTCGACGCAGAAGGGGAGAATCCCAATTGCATACTCCTTGGCCCCTCTCTCCTCGCTTCCTTCTCAAAACCCATTAGAGGAGAAGGTCAGAAGGGAGCGATCTCTGGTTTTCTGATCCAATGGGTTTTGAGAAGGAGGTTAGGAGAGAGGACGCGAGGTGTATGCAAATTGAGATTCTCCCAAGGACTCTCTCCTCTTTATCTCTCTCTCTCTGGAGAAAAGCCTGGTTGGTGGTGACAAACTAATTTCCCAACAGCCTCTGGTCCCCCAGCCAGCCAACCAGCCAGCCAGCCAAGTTGAGTACAATCATGACACACACACACACACACACATCGCTTCTGTTGTGTGCAAGTATTTTTATGTGTATCTCTGCACAGCGACTTCAACAGACAAGATACCACAACGTTCTTTTTTATTTGCTGCGGTAACCATGTGTTCTTCTCCACTCATTTCCTGTTAGGTGTCAGGCTTTACTCCTCTTGTGCCTCACTAGATTGACTAGTGAAAAGACTGACATGCAAGAGGACGTGGAGGGAGGAGGAGGTGGTGGGAAGAAGAGAGAGAGAGGAGGGAGGAAACGTAGCATGTGTCTCTTGTTATCAGACGTGCGCCTGGGTTCCGCCCCTCAGGGATTTCTGTCTCAATTTAGGCTGCTGCCAAAACCGGCAGGCGTTAACCAGTGAGATTGCATTAGACTGATAAACTCAGGCCTAATTAGAAAATAATGGGCTCATTAAGGAAACACACGAGCCATTACTGCAGTCATTCAAAGGTATAGGAAATCAGAGACTGAATGCTCGCACAAGGAGCTATATACAGAACAGTAAACGTTCTGAAATAACCATCTGACATCATTATGACTCATATTTGAATAGCTGATCCGTCTTTTTGTCTTTGTCTTCTTGTGTTCCTTTTTCGTACAACACGGTGGACATTTTTGTCTTGTGAAATACAATGAGGAGTGAGGTAGGAGCCCCTGTGTCTTCCTAAAGAAGCTATGTTCCCATCAGGCTTCCCGCTTTCTTCTTTGATTTGAGGCTGTGCTTTTCTTTCCCTGGTTTTATTACACAGACACTACATCTAAAGCCTCGTAGGAAAAGACCCAGACTAGAGCATTTAGGGTAGTAGGGGGTTCTGGCCCCATCCTGGGAGCTGTGAATAAAGGACAGCTGGCACTTACTTTAAATTAGCCCTTATTGGGGGGGAAGAGAGAGAGAGAGAGAGAGAGAGAGAGAGAGAGAGAGAAAGAGGGGGAGAGAGGGAGAGAGAGAGAGAGAGAGAGAGAGAGAGAGAGAGAGAGAGAGAGAGATAGAGATAATAGTTGAGTGATTGATTGCTTCCAAGGAGCCAGAATGAATTGGGTATATTGTCTTTGCAACCCATTGGGGGAATCAGCCAGCATGCTAGTGTGATGTTTATGTGTCCGATACATCCTCTTCCTGCCAGCAATGCAGCTCTATCGAGATGGATGCAGTGTACTTGCCGTGTCTCCCACTTCTGATAATGGAAAAGCAAATTCATTTTGGATCACAAGTGCCTCACTTCTCAGTCAATACTCAGGAGGGCGGGCAGATACACACATCATGTAATGAGTGTTTTGGTACGGGCTTTTAGGAAAAAGAGTCCTGCTCAGAAAAGCTCCACTTTAAATAAGTGATGTGTGTCTTAGCGTGTGTGTGTTGAGCTGAAAATCTGTATAATAACATCCTCCACCTCAATTTAAAAGGTCCAAAGCAGTCGCTTTAATCTTAATATTAAATCATTTCTGTCACGCCCTGATCTGTTTCACCTGTCCTTGTTATTGTCTCCACCCCGCTCCAGGTGTCACCCATCTTCCGCATTATCCCCTGTGTATTCATACCTGTGTTCTCTGTTTGTCCATTTCGTCTTGTTTGTCAAGTCAACCACTGTTTTTCAGCTCCTGCTTTTCCCCAGTCTCTCTTTTTCTTGCCCCCCCCTGGTTTTGACCCTTGCCTGTCCTGTCTCTGAGCCCGCCTGCCCGACTACTGTGCCTGTCTCTGAGCCCGCCTGCCGTCCTGTGTCTGTTCCCCTATACTCTGGATTCTCGACCCCTGCCTGCCTTGACTTGTCGTTGCCTGCCCCCGTTGCTAAAATAAACTGTGATAATTCGAGTCTGCATCTGAGTCTTACCTTGATCCCTTAAAATGGTCAAAAAGAAACATGGCTTCTTAGCAGAGTCATTTCTCAAACAATAATTTTGCTAGGACTGTCTGGGAGTGGTCTGAGTCAGGAGGGGGAAAATTAAAACTTGCTGTTATTGGTGGGTTTTGGAACTCTCTTTCTTATTGGTCGATTAACTAATTTATCGCCTGATGATGTCACCAGCTAGGCCAAAACTCCCTCCTAACAAAACAGATTGAGATTTCAGGTGCTTTTCAAACAGCTCCTACACCTCATAGTGTGGAAATATAAACATATTTTTAAACCCACAGGGGATCGCATTTTTGACTGCACTGGGCCTTTAAGCCTGAAAGTGCATATGGTAAATGTCATGAAAATAAACATCGGGGATATGGTTTTTGCTGTTCCAATTTAATACTTGTGCAAAGTTATATTTAGTTCCACCATATGCATACGGAAACACACACACGTTAACACGTGCACACACACACACACACACACACAAACACATTAGCTCCTCACACACCTCCGTCCTCCTCGAGCATGACGGAGAGGGAAAAAACAAACCTCATTCCTTCCCCTCTGCAGTTCATTTCCATTAGAGGCATGCTTGATGCTTTCCCTGTGAAGGAGCACAGTGTGCGTGTGTGCGTGCGTGCGTGGGTGGGTGTGTGTGTTTGTGAGAGAGACTCATCTTCATACATACTGAGTGGAAAGCAGTTCAACACAGTCAGACAATACAGGCTTCATTGGCTCTGTTTAAACACGTTGATGAGGACGAAACATTATTGTTCCACTTTTATTGAACTACTCTTTAAAACCCACTTAACGCATGTTAAAAGTAGTCGTAGTTATTGCATGAGCATCATCTAACACTGGCATGGTGTAAGTGAGCAAAGTTAGTTTGCCAAACCTTCAGCTAGGGTTAGTTGACAAATGAGTTGACGTGGCAGTGCAAGAGGCTTTAGGATAGAACAAGGGCTAGTGTTGGGCCAGTAACCGAAAGGTCGCTGGTTCAAATCTCGAGCTTACTAGGCGTTGAGCGAGGCACTCAACCCTAGTCACTCTGGATAAGACTGTCTGCTAAAGGACTCAAAGGTCATATTAATGATACCAACGTCAACAACTGCTGACGACCATGTGAGGGATAATCAACGAGGGGCTATGCGTTCTCTGGACAATAATGCGCGGTGTGAAAGGTATGTGCCACAACGAACAATGGAGTGGCACCAACCTTCCGTAGAGTTGCATTATATTCAGAGAACGCATGAAGCGTCAACTGAAGCAACTAGCGAGTTTACTAGATAGCTGTTGTAGTTGCAAAGGTAACTGAACAAGCAGACATGCTAGCTTAGCTGACCAAACCATCAGTCCTCCTAAATGTTAGCTTGCTATTTTGAAAATCGAATATTGAACAATGCCAATGATGTTTTCAATTAGATTTTTGATTTCAAAGGCAGCCAAACATATGAACGTTTGACAACACGGCCGGTTATTGCCATGTATTACAGAGAAATAATGCACACTAGAAATGAGCCAATCAGAAACTAGTACTCAACAATGTTGTGGTATAATACATGATACTAATTAACATACATTCCAATTAAGCAGGAGGATTCGGATATATGTTTGGTTAGCTCCCACCCAGTGGTAGACTCCTGAGCCTGCCATTGGAGCGACTGACAGACCCATTGAAATCCAGTCTGCTTACTTTGGCTAAAACTGTCAAGTCAAGGCACAAAGCCACCGCGGTGGATGGGACTAGAGTGAAGCATGATTGACACTACAGTGGTGGGCATGTCAGACTAACACCCGAGGGACAAGGCATAGGTGAATGAAGCCTACAGAACAGACTTCCTGTGTGTGACAGGGAAGAGACTCATTGGACTAGGTGTCTGAAGGCTCTGTCTGGATATGTCACTTATAATAATACATTTATCAGATGCTTTTATCTAAAGCGACTTACAGTCATGTGTGGATACATTTTATGTAAGTATGGCCCCAGCGGGAAACAAACCCATGACCCTTGGCATTGCAAGTGTCCCGCTATACTGACATAGCCATACAGAACCACTCGTGTCTACTACTTAAGCAATAAGGCACACGAGGCAGTGCTATGTCATGAATACAGTCACAGGTAAATGCCATTGTTCGGCCCGACGAGATAGCGGACACAGCACTGCCTCGCGTGACTTATTGCCTTCACAATTTTTTTTTACCAACATATTAAAATAACAATGAATTACATATTTCCATTAAAAAGTTATTTTGATATGTCAGTTCATACAATTTCATTATTCCATCAGTGATGTAGTCTGGATAAAAATCTGGTTGTTAGCGCTTTTGATCATGTTGCTACAGATGCAACCTGGTCTTCAGTTATTTTGGAATAGTTGCTATGCAAAAGGACTGGTCCTCAGTTCTAAACTAAATCTGCTGTACAGGCTGAATAACGTTCTTGTCACTTGCTAGATAGCTAACCCAGTTAGATAGCTAACCCAGTTAGATAGCTAACCCAGTTAGATAGCTAACCCAGTTAGATAGCTAACCCAGTCTACATTTTTGTTTGCTTTAGCTTTTTTCTATTGTCATTTGGATATGTCTATGATCATGACGTTGATACAGTACTTATTTTTTGACTGTCTCGTCTCATCTGGGCTCCTTTCACTCTATGTATGGCACTACAGAGATAAAAAAGTGACACATTGCTTCTGAGGTAGAACAGGCAAACAGCAAGGCTTATATTAACCCCGCTGTACCAAACTAACCCACTGTTCCTAGGCAGTTCACCCACTGTTCCTAGGCCGTCATTGAAAATAAGAATTTGTTCTTAACTGACTTGCCTAGTTAAATTAAATGAATAAAAATGCTAGGCTAATATTAACCCTGCTGTACCAAACTAAATACTAGGCTTATATTAACCCCCGTTGTACCAAACTAAATGCTAGGCTTATATTAACCCCCGTTGTACCAAACTAAATGCTAGGCTTATATTAACCCCCGTTGTACCAAACTAAATGCTAGGCTTATATTAACCCCGCTGTACCAAACTAAATGATAGGCTTATATTAACCCCCGTTGTACCAAACTAAATGCTAGGCTTATATTAACCCCGCTGTACCAAACTAAATACTAGGCCTAAATTAACCCCGCTGTACCAAACTAAATGCTAGGCTTATATTAACACCCATTGTACCAAACTAAATGCTAGGCTTATATTAACTCCCGTTGTACCAAACTAAATGCTAGGCTTATATTAACTCCCGTTGTACCAAACTAAATGCTAGGCTTATATTAACTCCCGTTGTACCAAACTAAATGCTAGGCTTATTTTAACCCCGCTGTACCAAACTAAATGCTAGACTTACATTAAACCCAACTGTACCGAACTAAATGCCAGGCTGGAAACAAGGGGAAATAATGTGTGAGTTGAGATAAATACAAGAAATGATTCGGACAGTAACATGAACATGATATTCTTATGGAGGCACAGTGATCATTTTCAGATGGAACTGTTAGCAGGCATAGATGTGTCTAATGGCCAAAATAGCACAGCTTGGAATGCTGCTCATCCAATCAGCATTCAGGATCCAAACACTACTGGTTTTATAAATGATTGTTACACTGTATGACTGTTCCTTCTGGTCAGCATACCAGGTGCTGCTTATGACGACAGCTTCAACCAGAGCCAAGTACAGTTGAAGTCGGAAGTTTACATACACTTAGGTTGGAGTCATTAAAACTTGTTTTTCAACCACTCCACAAATTTCTTGTTAACAAACTATAGTTTTGGCAAGTCAGTTAGGACATCTACTTTGCGCATGACACAAGTACTTTTTCCACCAACAGTTGTTTAAAGACAGATTATTTCACTTATATTTAACTGTATCACAATTCCAGTGGGTCAGAAGTTTACATACACTAAGTTGACTATGCCTTTAAACAGTTTGGAAAATTCCAGAAAAAAAAACAGCCAAGAACTCAGAAGAAAAATTGTAGACCTCCACAAGTCTGGTTCATCCTTGGGAGCAATTTCCAAACGCATGAAGGTACCACGTTTGTCTGTAGGAACAATAGTACGCAAGTATAAGTATAAACACCATGGGACCACGCAGTCGTCATACTGCTCAGGAAGAAGACGCGTTCTGTCTCCTAGAGATGTACGTACTTCGTTGCGAAAATTGCAAATCAATCACAGAACAACAGCAAAGGACCTTGTGAATTTGCTATAGGAACGGGTACAAATTATCTATATCCACAGTAAAACGAGTCCTATATCGACATAACCTGAAAGGCCCCTCAGCAAGGAAGAAGTCGATGCTCCAAAACCACCATAAAAAAGCCAGACTACGGTTTGCATCTGCACATGGGGACAAAGATCGTACTTTTTGGAGAAATGTCCTCTGGTCTGATGAAACAAAAATTGAACAGTTTGGCCATAATGACCATTGTCATGTTTGGAGGAGAAAGGGGAGGCTTGCAAGCCGAAGAACGCCATCCCAACCGTGAAGCACGGGGCTAGCAGCATCATGTTGTGGGGGTGCTTTGCTGCAGGAGGGACTGGTGCACTTCACAAAATAGATGACATCACGAGAAAGGAAAATTATGTGGATATATTGAAGCAACATCTCAAGACATCAATAGAAAGTTAAAGCTTGGTCGCAAATGGGTCTTCCATACGGACAATGACTCCAAGCATACTTCCAAAGTTGTGGCAAAATGGCTTAAGGAAAACAAAGTCAAGGTAAGCCCTGACCTCAATCCTATAGAAAATTTGTCGGCAGAACTGAAAAAGTTTGTGCGAGCAAGGAGGCCTACAAACCTGACTCAGTTACACCAGCTCTGTCAGGAGGAATTGGCCACAATTCACCCAACATATTGTGGGAAGCTTGTGGAAGGCTACCCGAAATGTTTGACCCAAGATAAACAATTTAAAGGCAATGCTACCAAATACTCATTGAGTGTATGTGAACTTCTGACCCCATGGGAATGTGATGAAATAAATAAAAGCTGAAATAAATAATTCTCTCTACTATTATTCAGACATTTCACATTCTTAAAATAAAGTGGTGATCCTAACTGACCTAAAACATATCATTTTTACTTGGATTAAATAAAAGGTCAGGAATTGTGAAAAACTGAGTTTAAATGTATTTGGCTAAGGTGTATGTAAACTTCCGACTTCAAATGTATTTAGAGAGTTACTTGGGACATTGAGGTTTCTGCATTATGATGCATTTACACTACAAAATTATATGGCACCCATGTTAGCACCCCCATTAACATTACACAGGGAATATTTAAACAATGCTATGTAACTGAATTTCTGGAATCAGAACCATTTTCAACATAAGAAAAGTTGGCCCAACTCTGTAAATATAGGTCTATGGCTTCAACTAACTAAATACCAGGCCTTCTGTGGCTCGAATTTCCTGGCTAGTCACTGTCATCATCATCATCATCATCATCATCATCATCATCATGATCATTATATTATCATCCACCCAACAAGACCATTGTCACTGCCGTGAACTCAGTATTAAATAGAATAGAACATTATCATCATTATGGTCATCATCATTACAACAATCCTCAGAATATTATCACCCACACAACAAGAACTTCATAACAGCTCTCAACTCAACGTCATCCCACAGTAGTCGTCATCATTAGGTTATCATTGACTATTGAACATTTGTGTATGTTAGATGATTCAACTCACAATTCTATGGCCTTGTTCCACATGATGACGTATCCAGACAGAACGAAGGACTCGATGTTGACGATGTGTGTATTGCCACGCTCTGTGCCCACGTACAGCCATTTACTCTGGAAGGGGAGGTGGCAAAAAGTGATCCTGAGGAGGACAAATAAACAGCAGCGTTAAAATACGATAACATTTGATATAATGATTTGGATTATGTTGTGTTTTCAGTTAAAATTGTAAAAAAATAAATAAACAAATTGCTTCTTAGCAGAGAGCATTTTCTCAAGCAAAAATGTTGCCAGGACTGTTTGGGATTGGTCTGAGTGAGGTGGTGAAAACTGAAAACAAGCTGTTATTGGCAAAGAGGTTTGGAACACTCTTTCTTATTGGCCTATTAACTAATTGACCATCCATGCATAGTGTTGTCCACTACAGGATCATTTCAGTTAGTGAAACTCCCAAAGTCATTCCATCCATGCATAGTGTTGTCCACTACCAGATCATTTCAGTTAGTGAAACTCCCAAAGTCATTCCATCCATGCATAGTGTTGTCCACTACAGGATCATTTCAGTTAGTGAAACTCCCAAAGTCATTCCATCCATGCATAGTGTTGTCCACTACCAGATCATTTCAGTTAGTGAAACTCCCAAAGTCATTCCATCCATGCATAGTGTTGTCCACTACTGGATCATTTCAGTTAGTGAAACTCCCAAAGTCATTCCATCCATGCATAGTGTTGTCCACTACCGGATCATTTCAGTTAGTGAAACTCCCAAAGTCATTCCATCCATGCATAGTGTTGTCCACTACCAGATCATTTCAGTTAGTGAAACTCCCAAAGTCATTCCATCCATGCATAGTGTTGTCCACTACCGGATCATTTCAGTTAGTGAAACTCCCAAAGTCATTCCATCCATGCATAGTGTTGTCCACTACCGGATCATTTCAGTTAGTGAAACTCCCAAAGTCATTCCATCCATGCATAGTGTTGTCCACTACCAGATCATTTCAGTTAGTGAAACTCCCAAAGTCATTCCATCCATGCATAGTGTTGTCCACTACCAGATCATTTCAGTTAGTGAAACTCCCAAAGTCATTCCATCCATGCATAGTGTTGTCCACTACCGGATCATTTCAGTTAGTGAAACTCCCAAAGTCATTCCATCCATGCATAGTGTTGTCCACTACCGGATCATTTCAGCACCGTTTTGATTGGGACAGCGCCACCGCGCTGCTTTGAAACAAGCCTGGGGACTAGTCTTGATACATCATTCAATGTCTGATTTCTGTTTTCACTGAATTTCCATTTGGATATTAGTTAGACTACGATTAGGCTGGGGAAATGTTAGCTAAGTAAAGGTGAGTGCTGTTCATGATCATCTCGACGAGTTGGCTAGTTGATCTTGACTAATTGATCATCTTGACTAGTTTATTTCGAACATTTTGCCATGTTAGGTAGTAGCCTAGGCCTACTCCCGACCAAAAGGCTGACTTGTTTGATAATCAATCCATATGATTTTGTTTCACTGAATCTCTGTCTTTACAGGCTATTTGGTTAAATGGCTTCTGGCTGGGCAAATAAGTGGAAGTTGTATGGCTCATCTATTAGTTGGGTCATATATCACTGATCAGAAACATTTAGTATGCAATAATGTAGCCTAAATCAAGAGTAGGCCTATTATTTTGCTCGATTGTGTATAGCCTATGCAACTCCAAAAGCCAGCAGAGGTTGTGAAATATGAACAGGAGACTAACATGAAGATAGGTCTCTACGCCTTCTCCCAAACAAAGTGTACACAAAGTGTACATAGGACAGAGATGAAAAATGGATCCAAAAAGGATGGCCTTTCTATATGGCAGTGGTTTCACGTACTTCCCCGTGTTGCTGTTTGGGAAACATTATTTTATTCTGTTAAATTCCATTATATACTTACTATAAAATATATGTGTGTTGACTGGGATCGGGTAGATGTGTCTTGTCTGTTTAATTAACAAAATAACTAACTATTGCTTTCAATTGGATGGAGCAGCCATGGTTGCACAGAACCGTAACATAGGTCTACTCAAAATATGCCATTATTTTCTTCTGATAATATATTGTATTAGTCTTATGTTTCTTAGTACCTGCTTAAACAAATTGAATATAGATAAACATTTTCTGGTGTTTATTCTCAATTGATTTATTCAAATAGAGGCCCACCCATATCTGCACACCACTACTACTTGTCACCGGCATGACGGCACAGGAGCTATAAAAGGCATATGCAGGCAAGAATGTGGTCAAATGGGCCTGTTTGTAAGGGAGTCGTATAAACATTGGCCAAACACGTTTCCAGGCAAAAATACCGTAAATCCTGCGTGCAAGCAGTATATCACTAAAAGGACATTATCGTAATTTTCACACTTTCATAGTATTATTTCAACCTCATAGTGTGAAAATATATACTGTATTAAACACAGAAAATCACGTTTGTGACTGCACTGTGCCTTTAATTATTCCTCCTCCTTAACCTATTCGGCAGCAGTCATCAATAAGTCACGCATCATTACCCTGAGACAAACAGAAGCTAATCACAAGTGGTCAGTATCATTGGGATTGAAAATGCCCTGTACCTTTTGTTCTCTAACTTGTTATCTCCTCTTTACTTCCTTCCCTCTCTCACCCAACTCACCCCTCTTTACCTCTCTGAACTATTGAGCCCAGGGCTCAAAAACACAGACAAAACCAGTTGAAAGCAATTATCATGGTAAGCGCTATCCCGGCTGCACGCTCCATTTGTCTCTCTCTCTCTCTCTCTCTCTCTCTCTCTCTCTCTCTCTCTCTCTCTCTCTCTCTCTCTCTCTCTCTCTCACACTGCCATGTGTATTTGTGTATTTGCTTATTGTTCCATTACATTGCAGTAATACGACACATCTGATTATACACATTACCGGCTCCATTTCGACGTGTCATTTTCTCACTTGAAAGTATGAAATAAGGGCTCTAAAGTGCGACCAACAAAATATTTTGCTGTACGACCCGTTTTATTTTGGGAGCACCAGTACAACTAAAATAAAATGTTTTAAAAAATGATAAATGAGTCATGATATTTTCCCTCAGCTCTTCTCAAACAAGACAGAATGACACCTGCAGATGCTTGCTTCCAGTTCCTGGGCCACGCACACCAAGCCCCACCCCCTGTATCTCAAGCAGGCAGCACACAGTTCCTCCATGCTGTTTATTCCCTCAGCATGCTGTCAATTCATGCACTCAACATATTATTGCAAAACAAGAACCATGCGGCTTCCCGCATTATTTCTATATATGAATCCACAAGTTTTCTCTATTATATTATTAGTTTGTGTATCTTGCTCTCGGTGAAACGCAAGTTACTTTAAGGAAGCTGGCATGTGCCTAAAATACTGCTAAACACCAATGCTTATTGTTTATTAGCTAGCTGGCTAGCTAAATTCCATTTAGCTAAATGCACTAGCTAGGGCAAAGCAAACGTTAGTGCTAACACTGGTTGCTACTACTGGTGGTTTGATTTGATTTGATGTAGATCCCCATAAGGGAAACGCATGTATTATAATATATTCCCAGGGGCGGCAGGTAGCCTGGCGGGTAGGAGCATCGGGCCAGAAATCGAAAGGTTGCTGGATCGAATCCCTGAGCTGACAAAGTTCAAATCTGTCATTCTGCCCCTGAGCAAGGCAGATAACCCACTGTTCTCCGGGCTCCGATGACGTGGATGTCGATTAAGGCAGCACCCCGCACCTCTCTGATTCAGAGGGGTTGGGTTAAATGTGGAAGACACATTTCAGTTGAGTGCATTCAGTTGTACAACTGACTAGGTATCCCCCTTTACCTTTCCCCTACAAGGTGTCGAAAGCGTTCTGTAGGGATGCTGGCCCCAAAGCTTCCCACAGTTGTGTCAAGTTGGCTGGATGTCCTTTGGGTGGTGGACAGTTCTTGATACACATAGGAAACTGTTGAGCATAAGTGGTGCATGGGTAAAATCCCTGGGGAAGCCAGAAAAAAAACATTACAACATACTGAATGTGTTGTGATAACTGCGTTGTTCGCTTTATAACTTGTTACTTCATACGCCTTGTGACTGTGATATATGCCTAAGGTCGAGACAATAAGAAGACACAGTGGCAGTATACATTCAACCATTCTCACAAAGACACCACGGTTGGAACCAAAAATCTCAAATTTGTCCTTTAGTAGTGGTTTCTTTGCAACATTTCGACCATGGTGACCTGATTCACACAGTTGCCACTGAACAGTTGGTGTTGAGATGTGTCTGTGACTTGAACTCTGTGAAGCATTTATTTGGGCTGCAATTTCTGAGGCTGGGAACTCTAATGAACTTATCCTCTGCAGCATAGGTAACTCTGGGTCTTCCTTTCCCGTGGCGGTCCTCATGAGAGCCAGTTTCATCATAGAACTTGATGGTTTTTGCAATTGTACTTGAAGAAACTTTCAAAGTTCTTGAAATGTTCCGTATTGACTGACCTTCATGTCTTAAAGTAATGACAGACTGTCATTTCTCTTTGCTTATTTGAGCTATTCTTGCCATAATATGGACTTTACCAAATAGGGCTATCATCTGTATACCACACCGCCCTTGTCACAACACAACTGATTGGCTCAAACACATTAAGAAGGAAATATATTCCACAAATTCACCTTTAACAAGGCACACCTGTTGATTTAAATACATTCCAGGTGACTATCTCATGAAACTGGTTGAGAGAATGCCAAGAGCGTTCAAATCTGTCATCAAGGAAAAGGGTGGCTACTTTGAAGAATCTCAAATATACAATATTTTTTGATTTGTTTAACACTTTTTTGGTTACTACATGATTCCATATGTGTTATTTCATGGTTTTGATGTCTATTATTATTCTATAATGCAGAAAATTGTACAAATAAAGAAAAACCCTTGAATGAGTAGGTGTCTCATTAAGAATCTCATTAAGATTGGTATTGTATGTCAATATATTAGGTTTCGGTATGGGTCAGCATGGTGTTTGTGCAACGGGATGTTCTCAATTAGATAGCCTGTTCTAAAATATTTGTCTAAATGCAACTCTATTCAAATGTGATTAGGTTCCCCTGGGAAACACTGACCAACACTTTGCCTCCTACCTTGTCATAACTCCTACCTGGCTTTTTCATTCATTGTCATGCCAAACTACATCAAACATATAATTAGAATAATCATTATATGTCTATGATTCCATCTGTTGACCCAAGTGTTTTAATCTACAATATATCGCAATAGTTGGTTGAAAAATCTTAAAATCTTTTTTGCCCTATTAACTACCTGGTAGCTTTACCAGTATATGCAAACATTTGATGGCACAGCAATAAGTACGTAGGATTCATATAGGCCCAACGTAGGCTATATCTCAATAATAAAAAATAAAAAACATGTTTCTGGTGCTCCTAAATGTTGTGTGGTGCTCCTAAGTTAGGAGCACA
Source organism: Oncorhynchus tshawytscha (assembly GCF_018296145.1). Taxonomy (NCBI): domain Eukaryota; kingdom Metazoa; phylum Chordata; class Actinopteri; order Salmoniformes; family Salmonidae; genus Oncorhynchus; species Oncorhynchus tshawytscha. The sequence continues at coordinate 15,453,794 of NC_056454.1, read as the reverse complement.
AGTGCTACCAATGATTTTGAGCCCTGTGTACGAGCATACTTCTCTCACACGTAAGGTTGTGCATAATATACTATGTCAGCTGTGTAGTCATTAGTCAATCAATAAACCATTGATAGCGAGGCATGCTTGGTGTTCATGTAACATGTAATATATTCAGAGGTAGGCTTCTATGTGGCGTTGCGGTCTTGCAATAAAGTCAACTAGGTGAAACGTCTGTCGATATGCCCTTGAGCAAAGGAACTTTACCCTAATTGCTCCTGTAAGTCACTCTGGACAACAGCGTCTGTTAAATTACTCAAATGTACAAATGTAAAACATATTCAGGTGGTCGTCTGCTATGTGGCGGTGGGGTTATGTAATATAATTCAGAAGTAGGCTTCTATGTGGTGGTGGGGTGTTCATACAGTCATTCAGTCTGCATTAGCATCCATCGTGTTTATAAGCACCATCACTAGGGAATACAGATCAACACACTAATTCTCTCCTGTCTATGCTGATTACCTCTCCAGGGGAGAGAATGAGCGGGCCCCGTTCCTCGCCACCCCACTTCCACTTACCCGGGAGACGCAGGATTATTAGATAGGAGATAAATGAGATGGAAGACAATTCAAAAAAGGATTTTGACCCCTTGGGTGTGCCGGGGTGAGGGGAATGGTAAATTGGGAGAGGCAGGAGAGGGCGACTGTGTTTGAGAGAATGGGGAAGATTATATTTGACTTCACGCTTTCACCAGCTTTGCTGCAAGAAGTATTTCAGCCGCATAATCTTCATCAGACGTGTTTATTTTTTTAAACATTTTGGAGTGCCATCAGCTCCCAGTGTTTTTGAACTTGGGATTTCATTTGAAGCCATTGTCATATATTATGGGAGAGCACCCAGCTAATAAAGCGAGATATCACACCTGTTACCCACTCCACAGGCAGGAGAGGAAGTGTGTGAGAGAACAGGGGGAAGATTATATTTGACTATATTTGACACTTTCCCGAGCTTTGCTGCCAGAAGTCCATCAGCAGCATAATCTAGAGAGGAAAGTTGAGTGAGGTTGCATGTCACAATGTAGGTATTCTGTTAGTTCTCATAGCCGGCAAGGATAATTATTGACACTTGATTCCCAGCAGTATATGGAGAAAAACTCAGATAATGGACATTTACAAAATCAACTACTTAAATTAGGAGTTCCTCAAGGTTCAACTGTTGCCCCTTTTATATTTCTCCTGATCGTTACACGAAAGGACATTTCTTTCTAAAATGAACCCCAAGAGCCCTAATCAAAGTGAAGTTAAGTACTCCAACTGGTACAACTCACTGAGCCTTCTAACTATAAAAAAACATATACTGAAATCAAAGCCCTTGGCTGAGGAGAAACATGACTCAGTCCCCACTCAGGCAATCAGCTGTTAGGAGGCGGCCATTTCAGACAACCCCATTAGACTCACGATGGTGCCCAGACGACCTCTTTCATTTACACACCCATTTGCATAATTTAAATGTCACTGGAAATCAAGAACTTTAGGAGCGGTGATACAGAAACAAGGGAGGGTGAGAAAATAAAAAGGTTGGCGCAGGTCTCGGAGGGTGACTGTGTAATGGAGTGAAAGTCAAAGGCTTTGTTTGACTCAGACAGCTTGACGAGGCGCCGTCACCGCGGCTCATAATTATCAATCAATCAGGAGGAGGCGTGGGTTGAACTGACCGCCAGCTGGCTGGGCAGCCAAGGAGCTTCTGGGGGAACAAATATAAGTAATGAAGTAAATAGATGGAGGGAGGGAGAGATTTAATTGAAGATGTTGTTTCTCTAACCATCTCGGCCACATGCCTCGTGACCTCGCATCTGTTTCTGTAACAGTCTCAGTTTCTCCCGCGGAGAGGAGAATGAGAGGAGCGGGCCATTTTGGATTACTAGTCATGGACAGATAAAGAAACTGTATGTAGCATGGGGAGATTGATCTGCCAATTTGCAAGCAGAGTGTCAACGAGGATACAGGCTGAGTGTGTGATATTCAGGTGTCACACAAGTGATTCTCAGTTATCTGTCACGTGATTCCCAGATGTCTACCAGTCAACACTCAGGTGATTTGTGGGTATTGCAGGGGTAAAGCACTGCATCATAGGAGTGGTTAGAGAGCTAACTAATGGTTCACTGGCTGGCTCGTGAATCACCATCCATGTCTTTTTCTATGTGTGCTAGAGGTCTTCACGGGTCCAAAAAGTTGGCCCAGGACCCGAACGGACCCGAGGACAATCAGACCTGACCAGAATGGACCCGATATGGAAAAAAAGGGGACCCGGTCTCTAACAGACCAGAGAATAATCAGACCCGAACCGATTGGACCCGAGTGACATTTTTTAAAATGTTTATCAGCCAAGTTGCTGTTCTGGTTAATGAATAGGTCTTTATACTGTATGTTGGCTATGACTTCTATAAGTCAATAAATTCACCTTATTGGTGTAAAAACAAATATGCTATAGGCTATGCAGAGCCGTGGTCGTGTCCATTTGGGTCCACATGGCTCTTTAAGCTATAGTTACATAGACCCGTAACCCGATGACATTCAAACAGAACCCGATGGACCCGATGGACAAGTTAGAATTTCAATCGGGCTCGGGTCTCTGGTATATCCGGTCTACCTGGACCTGTGAAGACCTCTAGTGTGTGCATCACCTATGCTACTGTGGAATGACCCGTGATACCCCACAGTGATTCCAGAGGAGTAAAAGGAATAAAGACCATTTTCAGAAAAAAATTAAATGCATATTTTATCTCCTCTGTGTGTGTGTGTATGTGCTGTGTACAATCCAAACACTTTAAAAAATGTAACCTTTATTTAACTAGACAAGTCAGTTAAGAACAAATTCTTATTTACATTGACGGCCTACCTGGCCAAACCCGGACGACGCTGGGCCAATTGTACGCCGCCCTATGGGACTCCCAATCACGGCCGGTTGTGATGTAGCCTGGATTCAAACCAGGGACTGCAGTCATGCACTGAGATGCAGTGCCTTAGACCGCTGTGCCACTCGGGAGCCCAACAGAAAAAAACAGCATATGTCATAAGCAAAAACCTGCTGTTAGCTATTTTTTTTAATGGGATAGACATAGACCCAGACACAGTGACGTGAAAGTACATCAATAAACGTACACACACTCAAGACACATTAATTGGCAAACCTTCATAAAAGCCCTACTTCTGAGCGAAACGCTTTCATCCATGTGCATTAGGAGAGCAAAGGCTATCCCTCGTCCCAAGAGTATTGTGTCCCCTTTATTCAGCTCAGCGGTGTGAGATTCTAATTGGCTCTTGAGATGCCTCGAATTCAGTATCTCAGCCAGGCACCGAGAAGCACAGAGAATAACTTTACACAGGATAATCTCCGGCGACCAGTGTACTTCTCGGAATCTAGGGGTTGGATCATGATCATGAATTTCTCAGATGTTGTAGGTCTGGGTGCATGTCCCAAAAACCTTCCATTACAAAACAAACTTTATAATAAGAAAGCATATTCTCACAGTGTAAAATATCTCAGGAAAGTCAAGTAGAGGAGAGGCGAGTATAAAGGGGTTGAGAGGGGAGGAGAGACAGTGACAAGCAGAGGGTAAATAGAAGCTCATTTTGTTTTGATAGATTCACTTCTCACCTCTACTTCTTAGAGATCAAAACTAAAGAAGGTAACTCCTCCAAGGCAATACTGCTGCAACAACTCTGTCACTCACCAGCCTGGTGAATAACAATGCTAGTGACTTTAATAAAGGAAATCTGAGGAAAATGCTCCCGATTTTGTACCATCACATCTCCTGTGCTACACGCGGTAACACGCTTAATCATCGCTACTCTCCGGGACGGCTACAAGACCCTCCACTACCCACTCTTCTGCAAATCAGATCACATCTCGATCCAGCTCCTCCCCACCTACAGGCAGAAACTTGAACTGGAAGCATGCATGGTAAGGACTATTCAACGTTGGTCCGACCAATCAGAATATCTATGCTTCAAGACTGTTTTGATCCTGCGGACTAGGGGATGTTCTGGGTCTCCTCTGGGAATAGTATCAACGTATGCACCAACTCTGTGACTGGGTACATCAGGCAGTGCATAGAGGATGTTGTTCCTACTGTGACGGTTAGAACTTATCCAAACCAAACCTGTATAGATGGCAGGATTCACACAAAACTGAAAGCGTTTTACCACTGCATTTAATCACAGCAGACTGGGAACATGGACATGCACAAACAAACTAGCAATTAGCGCTGCTCGATTATAGTGCTTTTTGAGGTCGGTTCTGATTCCGTTTGATTATTTCAAAAATAATTACGGTTTTCTATTTAGGTTTCGATACATTTGTTTACATTAAATGCACTATGCATTTAGTGAGTTGAGTGCTGTAACAACACATAATAAAGCTATTAACAAAAGTCCCATGATGGTACTGACTGCCCATTACTGCTTATCACTTAATAACCATCATTTATTCACATTACTCTACTTGAATAAAATATTTCAGTTGTTGTGTATATTACATTTATTTGATTTGATGACTTTATTATTTCATTCCAAGTCACCATCTCATCTCTTTAGAGCTGCTGCCTAGGCTGTTTGACAAAAATCACTATTTCTAGTTCTTCAAAGAAAATAAGGCATACTTTTATGACTCCTGAATACCAAATATCAATCACTTAGATCATGTATTTTCAAGTAGAAATACTGTAACTTGCGTAGCAAGAGCCGCTCTCTATATCCCCTCACAATTACGCATTCTTCGGTCTCTTCAACCGGACAAGCAGATGTGCAATGGATTATGGTCATTGTAGTTTTCTTTTATAGCAAAATTGACCCACTACTACATATTTTTTTACATGTATATTCTACCCACATTTTACATACATGGCCATTTTTTTCTACAGAACTGTACATAGCAAGAAAAAAGTCATGTGATATTTTGATATGCGTTACATCTAGGTAGATACCGTACAGCCAGGGGAGCTGCCAGAGATTTTGTGCCCCATGAAAAGATATCACATTCGGCCCCACGTCCACAGGCCACAACCAACCCTGTGCAATTGCTGTAACGACACACCTCCAAAACCAAATCGACCAGTTCAAAGTTTTAAATAACTCTACCTTTGCAGGCTTGTAACTCTCTTGTAGTCCAATATTTACTGTACGATATTTACTGACAGGGAGCTGTGAAAATATAACACTGTGCAGACATGCATGTAACATTCTGCATACAGTGGAATTCACGATTTGATGCAAGACTGATACCCTCTATAAGAAATGTGCTAAAGGCCATATTTTACTGTCTAAATGTAATTTTATTGCTAAAATGGAATCTTGAATGGAAAATTTTCTTAACATTAATGAATAACTTAAAATAAATATAACATAAATATACATTAACCTCTTCAATTAAAATAAATGTATATTATCAACTATAGAATGATATAAGAAACAAAATACTAAAATCAGCAGTAGATTTTTAAAACTAAGTATACATACCAATTAGAAAATAAACAGCTGTAAAAGTGGAAATGGAAAATGGAAAACAAAATGGAAATGAAAAGGTCTGATTGTGGCGCTAGAAGAAAGGTCTAAAGGTCACCAAATCAATAGGTTTCTTAAACTTGGGTTCTTGATTGTGCACAACAAATTTTGTGAAAATCCAGCCATGACTTTGAGATACATCTTGTTCTCAGTCTGTTATGAGTCTTGTTCTCAGCTTGTGGGCATCATGTGTGTAGTGATCCAATATCCATAGCCATGTAGTGTAGTGATGTAGTGATCCAATATCCATAGCCATGCCATTAAACAGTTATCACTGGCCCTTGCTCAGCCTTACTCACCAAGAGCCCAGCACCGAGCCTTCTTGATCAAGTCTTTGAAGTCCAGCTTTCTAGCTAACTGACTTTCAATGGACAGCATGGCAAGATTGCAAAGCCTGTCCTGGGACATAGTGGACCTAAAATAGTTGATCAGTTTTAGCTTACTGAAAGCTCTCTCGCCACCAGCAACAGTCACAGGTAGTGTGCAAAATATACGTAAAGCAACGCACACTTCTCCAAAAATGCTTTGCAACTGCATCTTACAAATTGCATTCAGGAGGCCAAGCGGGGACAAGTTAGGGGGGAAAGTGGCAGAATATACAGTGTTCAGGTGTCTTACTTCATGTCGAAACTCAGGTGTAAGATCTCTGGAATACTCCATGATCAGTGGTTGGCACACAGACGGGACTTTATCCTCACTAATCTGGCCAACTTTCAGAACAGCAGAAAATGATTTTACAATGTTTACAGTAGTGTGGAACCTTGTATCCAAGTCACTTATGTTGTTCATAGCAGTAAAAAACACTGTGTTCTGAAACACCGTTGCTGCACTGTCCTGAGCTGTATCCTGGGGCAGCAGGGTAGCCAAGTGGTTAGAGCGTTGGATTAGTAACCAAAAGGCTGCAAGTTCAAATCCCCAAGCTGACAAGGTACAAATCTGTTGTACTGCCCCTAAACAGGCAGTTAACCCACTGTTCCTAGGCTGTCATTGAAAATAAGAATTTGTTCTTAATTGACTTGCCAAGTTAAATAAAGGTTAAAAAAAATCCTCTTGAGAGGTCTCATCATGGAATCTTTTCCTCTGGTGGCTGTGTTCCTTGCTAAATTGAGGTGCAACATTCATTTGCATAGCAATCAGTGTTGCCTCATACAGGAGAGACTCCCATCCATTTCTAAGAGCCTGCATCTCTTCCTTTAAGACTCTGATATTGGCTGCCTCTGTGCCAAGTGAGATTTGTATCTCACTTGGCAGTGAGATACACTCCTGTCCTCAATGCATTACAGTACCTGCAATTATGCCAAATGTCATGTCATTCAACACAATGCTGCTAACCTCCTTCTTCAGTTGGGAGTAGGGCTGGTTCAGGGGTATGGGGAGACAGGGCTACTGAACCTGAAGCTGCATCTGTTAGGCCTGGCACCAGGCAGGGGCAGGGACAACTGATTTATTATGAATAGCTTGCTAAAAGTTTCCCTGCATTGATTAAATATCAGCTAAAAGAGGAGCAAAATATAAATACTCAACATTTTATGTGAAGATATTAAGTAACTAATGTTAGGGAAGCAAAAGCAGCCTATTTCACCATGAACGAAGCTATCAGGTTCATTTCCACCACTCACAGACGACACCCACCTTCCTTTCTGAAACATTGGGTGACATACTGTCATCCTTTCTTTTCTCTCTCCTGTCCTTCTTTTCTTTCTTTTCGTTTCTGGAAGCCAGATTTTTCTTTAGGAAGCTGAGACATGATGCTCCACCGACACTCCTCACTCGCAATTCGCTGCTAGCAAGTACTGTTCCTGTGCAGGGGGCAGGGGGCAGGACCGAACCATTTCATGTAAATAGGGGGTGGGGGGTCAATACAGAGGCTCTCTGGATGTTTACTTTTTGGTAAAGTAAGTAATTAAAAAAAAAAGAAACCGCTCATTTTATTAGTACATTGAAAACAAAACATTATATTAATGATGATAGGTTAATAATTTAACATTGAAAAAATGTACCTAATGTTGTAATCATTTTTAAGACCACTGTCAGTCACAGGCTCTTAGAATCATCCTCCCCCCTCTATGAGGCTGTGCAAGGATCCAGATTTTGGATTTAAGAGGGAATTTGAGTCACCTTTGTTTTCAAGCCCTGGATTTCTAGCCCCTCTATATTGTTGTTGGAACTAATTTTAATAGCAAACATTTCATGGCCATAATACATAGATATGCTTACGGTGGACAACCTTGTTTGACTCCTCTTGACAGTGTAATACTTTTTGAGAAGTAGCCATTATTTACTATTTTACACCTGGGGTTACTATACATAACTTTAAGAGATTCTCCAAAATCAAAATAGTCCAGGCATTTATATATAAATTCTAGTAGTACTTTATCAAAAATATTTTCAAAATCTGCTACGAAAACCAGCCCTTCTTTCCTAGATTTATCTTAGTGTTCTATTGTTTCAAGTACTTGTCTTATATTATTTCCAATGTATCTTCCATGATCAGGATAAATAATCAGGATGGATAATATCCGACAACACCTTTTTAATTCTATGTGCTATGCATTTTGCTAGGATTTTCGCATCACAACACTGAACTGTAAGGGCCCTCCAGTTTTTTAGATAGAACAGCTCTTTACACATACCACCTGGCTCCTGTTTCAGTAATAATTGCTGAGTACCTGAAAGTTTACCATTTTTATAGGAGTGGTTGAAACATGCTACCAGTGGATATTTGAGTAGATCAAAGGTTTCATATACTGTACCTCAACTGGTATGCCATCCAGCCCTGGAGTTTTCCATGGCCTAAAAAGGCTTTAATTGCATCTAGAAGTTCCTCCTCTGCAATTTGGCCCTCGTGCAAGTCTCTCTGTACAGCTCTTAATTTTACACTATTATTAGGGAAAAAATCCTTACAGTTAACTTCAGTTAGTGGGAATGGAAGGAGACTGAAAAGAGAATGTATGCTTAAATTACTTTGCTTCCTCTTTCAAAATATAATTTTGTGAATCATAGATGACTCAGTCATTTGTAACAAGTTTCTGTCAATTCTTTTTGGTTCCATTTCTATGTTGAAGATTCTATCTCTACTGTTATTTATTCTATTTCATTGTTAATAATATGAACTCTGTTGACAGATTTTTTTTGATTTGCATGTCCTACACTACAAGGGGATCTGCTGTACGTATGTTCATGCAGGAAAAAGTCAGTTGTAAAAATCCTTTGTCTTGGTTAAAAACAGGTTGTCATCCAGTAGGCTTTGCTTATATGTGGAAATTCTGTAAGAGTGATGTGGATGCCAGTTATTTGAGGGTTCCGACTGCATTTTGCCCCCATCAATACGTTTTTACTTTTGGTGCTAGCGTGAAGGCTACAGGAAAGTAATCAAGATGACTAGCTTGATGAAGCCTCCTCCATGTACAGTATATCTCACCAAGTCTGTATACAGCTGCTCATTATCGGCTCACTTTGCAAGTTGTCAGTTGTCAAATAAAACAAAGGAAAGCCATATCGGACCATTTCGTTCAGTTCATTAGATCAGAATGTCAGTAAAACGAGAGAAAGAAATTGAAAACAAGAACCATTCTTAAAATGTTCATTACTTGCACGTTGCCTATTTGGAAGAGAAAAAAATATCAAAAGAAATGTGCTCACATGTCATCCTTGTTATATTCTAGCATTACAAATACAGTACATTACGAATAGTATGTGGGCACCTTCTCATCGAACATCTCCTTCCAAAATCATGGGCATTAATATGGAGTTGGTCCCCCCTTTGCTGCTATAACAGACCTCACTCTTCTGGGAAGACTTTCCACTAGATGTTAGAACATTGCTGCAGGGACTTGCTTCCATTCAGCCACAAGAGCGTTCGTGAGGTCAGGCAATGATGTTGGGCGATTAGGCCTGGCTCGCAGTCAGTGTTCCATGGGATTGAGGTCAGGGCTCTGTGCAGGCCAGTCAAGTTTATCACACCACAGGAGGTAGGTGGCACGTTAATTGGGGAGGACGGGCTCATGGTAATCACTGGAGCGGAATCAGTGGAATGGTATCAACTACATCAAAGACGTGGTTTCCAGGTGTTTGATGCCATTCCATTTGTGCCGTTTGGACCACTATTATGAGCCGTTCGCCCCTCAACAGCCCCCTGTGTTCCCCACTAATCTCGACAAACCATTTCTGTATGGACCTCGCTTTGTGCACGGGGGCAATGTCATGCTGAAACAGGAAAGGGCCTTCCCCAAACTGATGATTGGTATCCAATTTATACATCACAACACTAAAAATAGTACATCATCCACATTTTTGCAACGGGTGGGTCTAATCCTGAATGCTGATTGGTTAAAACCGCATTCCAGACAGTTTCTATGCCACAAGTTACCACCAGATAAATCTATGACGTTAAATGGCTATTTTTTTCTCTGTTCCATCTGAGTGTGCAATCCACTGTCTCATCAGCCCAATCAAGCAATTCAAAAACTTGGTCTCCACTATGAAAAGCATCTAGACATTACCTCACACTTCTTTTCGACTAAAATGTAGTTTTCAACAACAGACCTTACTGTCTGTCTCTTCAACATTTGTCTGACTCAACCAGTCGAAATCATGAATCAGCTCACATCATTTTTATGGACATATACAGTGCTTTCGGAAAGTATTGCTGAAGTATTCCCCTGGACTTTCCCCACATTTTTTTTATTATTCTAAAATTGATTATGTTGTTTTTTTCTTCAACAATCTACACACAGTACCCCACGATGACTAGGCAAAACGTACTTTCTTAAACCAGTTACTATTGGCTTTACCAATTTCGTTTAGCATACCAATAGTTTGTTTTGATTTACCAGCCGTGAGCAGGCGGATTCAACCGACCCTGGTGACCATGGGCCTAACGGATTGCCGATGTGCGTCGGAGCACATTATTATATTAAATCCTTTACGTTTTTTTTATATTGTATCATAACCTTATGAAATGAGTCAATACATCAAAACTATTCGTTCCGATTCACATCTGAGTAGCCACAATATAACTATGTTCCGATCCTTACATTCAGTTTAGATCAAATACGAATAAACACCAAACCATTATTTAACATTTTAAGGCTTGTGCAGTCCTGTAAAAAAGTCCGCCTATCATCACCTGTTTTCTTTTGCCGATTATCTCAAACGTGAATCTACATCTGCATTGTCCAAGACTCAAGAATAAGTAAGAATGAGCTATACCAAAATAAGTTTATAGGAGTGTAAGGGCACCTAGCCCGTTATGGATTTTTCGAGGCCTAGTAGCCTAATGGAGCCAAAAACCAACAACAGTTTTTTCCAAAGGTTGATGAGAATAAGTGTTTTTTTTTGTGTAGTGTAGTGTAATGCTGTAATGCTGTAGTGTGGTTTTTGTGTAGTGTGGTGTAGAGTGGTAATGTGTAGTGTTGTGTAATTCTGTGTATTGGGAACTAGCTTAGGAGGCCACGTTGTAAACTTTGAGTCCCCGAAGAGCTGGTTGATTTCATACAGTTTATCCAATACTAAGCGCACATTCTGGTTCTCTGCTCTGTTTAAAAAAAATTGAATAAAGGATGTGTCATCTCTCTTATTCCTTGGGGGAGTTGTTCGTTGATAGAGAATGGTGTGCCCTTCAACTCCTTACCCCTTTCCATCACGGCCACCTTCGTCTTGTAATGGGATAGTCTAGCAACAATGGCCCAGGGTTTCTGGGGAACCCTTCGACCAAAACGATGCGCCCTTTGGAAATCAATTTTATTCACCTGTTTGTTGGACATTTTAAGATGATGTTTTCATGAAAATCCCTTCACCTTTTCTTATGTTGCCAGAAGTTTCATTCTCCTTCACTTCCAGTCTAATAAAAAGATAGAAGTATAAGTAGCTCCGCTTTCATTTGAGTGTTATCACTCAGGAGTTTCTCTGTCGTTGAGTGTAGGGAGTCTACTGTCGCCTTTCAAGATTTTGTTTTTAGTCCTTATTTCTTCCATTAATTTGTTGCTGTAATCCATTCCTACCTTGAGGGCTTCAATGTCCTCTATTACTCTGGGCAATAGATCACGCTTTTGTAGGATGTGCTCAGCATCAGTTTCCTGTAGTCCATGTAGTCCTTTTCCTGTAGGCCCATCACAAAGTCCAGTATCCAATTGCGGAGGGAGGTGTATTAATCCCCTGGTCCTTGACTTAGTGATAAGCTTGAAGGGCACTATGGTGTTGAATGAGCTGTAGTCAATGAACCTCAACGAACCTTTACCTCCGCACATTGACTTGGTACCGGTACCCCCTGTATATAGCCATGTTATTGTCATTTTTTTGCGTTACTTTTTATTTTATTTTATACTTAAGAAAACATTTACAAAGTAAACTTAACTCTATTTCTTGCACTGCATTGTTGGTTAAGGGCTTGTAAGTAAGCATTTTACAGTTGTATTTGGCATGTGATAAATAAAATAACATTTGATTTGAACAGCATTCTCACATAGGCGTTCCTTTAGTCCAGAAGGGAGAGGGTCGTGTGGAATGCAATAGAGATCACAACATCTGTGGATCTGTTGGGGGCGGTATGCTAATTGGATTGGGCCCAGGGTGTCTGGGATGTTGCTTTTGATGTGAGCCATGACCAGCCTTTCAAAGCATTTTATGGCTACAGAACTGAGTGTCACGTGGAGAAAGTAATTTAGACACGTTAGATTGGCATTCTCGGACACGGGGACTGTGGTGGCATAGCTGGAAGTAGGGGTGCTGAGGATGCTGCAGCACCCCCTGAAAAATCTGAAATAAATAAGTAATACAAAAATTAATAATAAGTAGTGCACTGGGCCTTCACTCTTTCTGTATTAGGAGACCGATATAGCAGTATGTAACCCTCTCCTTCTTCCAGAGGCTATGTATGGTGGTCTGCTTGAAACGTGGGTTTTACAGACTGGGTCAGGGAGATGTTAGTGAGGACACTTGCTAGCTGGTAAGCACATGCTCTGAGTACGCATCCTGCTAATCCGTCTTTTTAAAAGTCTTACTCACATCAACTACGGAGTGCGTGATCACACAATTGTCCGGAACAACTGGTGCTCTCATGCGTGGTTCGGTGTTTCTTGCCTCGAAGCGAGTGTAGAAGGCATTTAGCTTATCTGGGAGGCATCACTGGACAGCTCGTGTCTGGGTTTCCCTTTGTAATCCATGATAGTTTGCAGAGCCTCAGAGCCAGTGTCGTAGGATTTGATCTCAATCCTGTATTGATGCTTCACCTGTTTGATGGTTCGTTGGAGAGCTAAAGGGATTTCTTATAAGCGTTCATATTGTGTCCCGCTCCTTGAAAGCGGCAGCTGTAGCCTTTAGCTCAGTGCGGCTGTTGCCTGTAATACATTGCTTCTGGTTAGGACATGAACGTACGATCACTGTGGGGAGTACGTTGTCGATGCACTTATTAATGAAGCCGGTGACTGATGTGGTAAACTCCTCAATGCCATCGGATGAATCCCAGAACATATTCCAATCTGTGTTGGCGAAACTGTCTTGTGGCTTAGCGTCCGCCTCATTGGACAACTTCCATATTGAGCACATCACTGGCACTTCCTATTTTAGCTTTTGCTTGTAAGCAGGAATTAAGAGGATGTAGTTATGGTCAGGTTTTCCAAATGGAGGGCGAGGGAGAGCTTTGCATGCATCTGTGTGTGTAAAGTAGAGGTGATCTAAAGTTTTTTCGCCGGCTAATAGGAGCGCCACATCTATGTGAGCATTTTCTTGTTTGCTTACGGCCTTATATGGCTGGTTGAGTGCGGTCTTAGTGTCAGCATCAGTTTGTGGTGGTAAATAGATGGCTTTGAAAAATATAGATGAAATCACTCTTGGTAAATACTGTGGTCTATAGTTTCATGAGGGATTCTAGCTCAGGCGGGCAGAACCTCAAGACTTCCTTAAATCAGGGATCGTACACACTGTGGTATCCCAGGAGGTCTACCCTGGGGGATGGTAATAGAGGGGAGGTACGTGAGGCGACGTTGGCTCCCTCTGCTGGGAATACGGGAGCTGGGCACCCCGACACGGACAGCTAAGTGGAGGTAATTAGAGGAAAGTGCCAACCAGCCGTGGAGGCTAAATAAAAGAGGCACGATGGCACACTGCGGGAGAGAAGGGAGAGAGACAGACACCAGTTAAGAGAGTTATTTTCTGTTTTAGTAAATTTGTTTTTGCGGACTAAAGCCTCCCTGTCTCTATGTCGATCTCTGCACGCTCAACACCCCACGGTTTACCACAAGACACTGTTGTTGACAAAGAGACCCCCCTCAGCTTATCGGACGCAGCTGTTCTGTCCTGCCGATATATAGAAAAAACAGCTAGATTTATATTTTCTATGTCCTTGTTCAGCCACGACTCGGTGAAACATATTACAGTTCTTCAGTTGATCAAGGTTAGTAATCTTCATCCAAATCAAGGTTAGTAATCGCTGTTTTGATGTCCAGAAGGTTTTCTTGGTCATATGAAACGATGACCAAAACACGTAGGATCAATCCACCGCATCCGCCAGTGTCGCACTTCCGTATCTCCCTTTTTCTTTACGACCCCCACAAGTGTCAGGAGACTCATCTGAAGTCCATACCGGTAATGTGCCAACAGCTGTTTTGGTAACGTTCGAACCGTTTGGGCTACAAACTAATGGGACAATGCTCCATGCCACAAGGCTAGGATTGGAATGGTTCCAGGGACATGACAGTGAATTTAGCTTACTGCAGTGGCCTGCCCAGTCACCAGATCTCCATCCAATTGAGCATCTGTGGGATGAGTTGGAACGAGCTATTCGGAGTAGAGATCCACTACTAGCCAACTTGACACAACTGTGGGAAGCACTGGAGTCAACATGGGCCAGCATCCCTGTGGAATGCTTTCGACACCTTGTAGAGTCCATGCCCCAACAAATTGAGGATTTTCTGAAGGTGTTCCTAATGTTTCGTACACTCCGTGTATACGTAAATATACATTCCAGACTCTGATATTGCTGGTTCTGATATTTCTTAATCTCTTGTTTGTTTTTTTGTGTTTTTTGTTGTTGTTGTTGTTTGTTGTTGTTTATTGCATCGCTAGATATTACTGCCTTGTTGGAGCTAGAAACATAAGCAGTTTTCTGCACCTGCACTAACATCTGTTATTCCGATCTATGTACACAACCAATACGCTTTGATTTGATTCGATGTTGTTACTGAAATCAAAACAAACAAGTGAAGAGCATCTGCATGATGTGAAAATTCCCAAAACACTGGCGTCATACCAGAAATAATCAGTGCCATCACAGAAACTGTACTATATGAGGGTGATGGGAATGATCATGCCCGGACATTTTCAATTCTGCAACCCATGCACTTCCCACCTGGGTGGCTAGTGGAAATCTATTAAAAACACCTTCCTTCCCCCCTTCTCTGCAATTCCCCCACGTCACACGGACTGCAGTTATCACCAGGAAAGGTAATTCAATTCCTCAGGTTGAAACGACTTTAATGGCAATTACTAGGCAAAGGTTTAGGCCTGTCTGGCTCTCTGTGATATGGGAATGGAGGGAGACAGAAATAGAGAGAAAGAAAGAGTTGTCTGCCAGAGGGTTTTCCATCCCTTTAATCCTACACATGGGGTATCAGTGAGTGTTAAACATCACTCACACACAAAGGGACCCTCGGACAGGGCTGACAAACACTACACAAAAACATTCAGCTAGAATGCCACTAAGTAAGACCATATCTGAGCTATTGGGTTGGACCCAAAATGGCTCCGACAAAGCCAGCATTTTTGCACGACCTTTCTGGGGACTGTAGTGTTTGGAGTTTACTTGGTCGATTTGAGAGAAAAATGGCCACCCAGGTGGATTATGGGTGTTGAAGTGTTCAGGAGCCTCTCGGGTCTGACTCTTGGTCTAAATGTTCAACATTGGACCCTTGAGACACACCATGACTCATAGGAAGTTTCTCTGTCACGGCCTAAAAGGGATTAAATGTAGCATTTTACTGGCCATTTAAGGAGGCCATCACACTCATACCCCTAAACCGTTGGCATTTTAAAGAGTGTGCACAAAGTAGCTTTATGATTTAAAGATACTGTTACCTAGATTAACATTGCAGAGGGATTTCTGGTGGATTTTCAGTGGAATCTAGAAGTGTTGTCTGTTGTTTCTCAAGGTTTATTGGTCCTGTGTGTTGAGATGTGGCGGTGGTGAGCGGCTGGTTGTGACTCAATTCAAGTCCTTCCTGAAATGTATTTCACTTTCAGATATAAATTACTGCTGTTCAAACACAGCCATAACTCCTGTGAACATTGTACGTTATCAACAATTAACCTTGTGTGTAAATGGAGCTTTTATACCACCTTCAATGTGGCAGTTCCCTTGACCTGTTAATTGAAAACTGACATCCACTATTCTCGGTAAGGGAGATGGGTTGAATGACATACCTCTTATCTTGTTATCTGCTTTGATACCGAGGGTAACCTTGAAGGAATATAAGTAGCTACCCACTGGGCACAGACGTCAGTTCAACGTCTAGTTTTGATTTACATTTGGTTGAGTTGCCAACTAATGTGAATTCAACGTGAAATGAACACAAAATGTCACCATGTCGTTGGATCACGATTAATCGTAAATTCAGAATTTGCTCAAACTGACCTGAAATCTAAGATTTCTTTTACACAAAAATAATTACAAGAATATTGCAGTTTAGATTTTGTCTGAAGTAACGCTGAGCAAAATCAGGTAAATTTATCAACTTGTCTTGACATCGCATTGTTGCTTTTAACTGTATAGATGATGTATTTTCAATTTTGTTTCAGTGTATTCTGAACGTTTTCAAACAATGCAATGAAAAAATTGTGCACTAAAATTCCAAAACTCTAACTTGAGTTAATAACTGATTAACTCTAACAGTGCAGTTCTTTCCAGACACTCAATCTCATTCTAACGTAGAAGAGTAGTTATGTGTTCAATGCCTAAAATAGCTCTATATTTACAAAAAAAAGATAAATAAGGAGACAGAGCGTTAACTTCACTGTTCTTTTCACTGTACTTCTTCCAACGGTCACTGACCAACATACAGTGGGGCAAAAAAAGTATTTAGTTAGCCACCAATTGTGCAAGTTCTCCCACTTAAAAAGATGAGAGAGGCCTGTAGTTTTCATCATAGGTACACTTCAACTATGACAGACAAAATGAGGAAAAAAAATCCAGAAAATCACATTGTAGGATTTTGTATGAATTATTTGCAAATTATGGTGGGAAATAAGTATTTGGTTACCTACAAACAAGCAAGATTTCTGTCTCTCACAGACCTGTAACTTCTTCTTTAAGAGGCTCCTCTGTCCTCCACTCGTTACCTGTATTAATGGCACCTGTTTGAACTTGTTATCAGTATAAAAGACACCTGTCCACAACCTCAAACAGTCACACTCCAAACTCCACTATGACCAAGACCAAAGAGCTGTCAAAGGACACCAGAAACAAAATTGTAGACCTGCACCAGGCTGGGAAGACTGAATCTGCAATAGGTAAGCAGCTTGCTTTGAAGAAATCAATTGTGGGACCAATTATTAGGAAATGGAAGACATACAAGACCACTGATAATCTCCCTCGATCTGGGGCTCCACGCAAGATCTCACCCCGTGGGGTCAAAATGATCACAAGAACGGTGAGCAAAAATCCCAGAACCACACGGGGAGACCTAGTGAATGACCTGCAGAGAGCTGGGACCAAAGTAACAAAGCCTACCATCAGTAACACACTACGCCGCCAGGGACTCAAATCCTGCTGTGAGTGTTTTTCTTTTGTAAGGGAAGACATGCAGAATACTCATATAATGAAAGCTTCACAACACTATCATTCATACCTTCTTCTTAGATGGGGCTTCAAAGGTTAGGACATTTTTCATTGTCACAGAAAAAGAAATGGGAAAGACCTTCAAAATATCTTCCCAAAGGATCTCTCTGTTTCTCTCTTTTTCAAATATTCACGCAGGAAGACCTTCACAACACACAAAAACAGATCCTTCCAAAGCATCCCTTACCCTCTCTCTTCTTCAAGCACTCAAACAACATGTACAAAGTGTTTTGAGTTAGCTTTTTTCTGTTTCCTGTTTCTGCACCCGAAGATTGCCCCACAGGACAAGAGAGTCGTGAGATTGGTCAGTTAATCATTTAGGATCTTTTCAAATCTTTGCTCCGATATTTTATCGGTGTCTGCATACAATTTACTGTTGAAAGAAAAATAGATGGAGAGGCCATAAAACTTTACACATTTTACAAAACTACAAAATATCAGATTTCAGAACAGAATATAGTCTTTCACACCAATATTTTTCCTGAATTACCCCTTCATACGCCTGTTATGGCTAGGGTAATATTGGGGTGAGACGAACCAGGTTTTAATCCCTGCTAGGGTGTTACTCACTTCCGCCATTCACTACAGTATCTATGACTGATTCTTCCCTATGCCCCATCCACCTCTATTGCCTGGAAGGCTTAAGGGAGGATGAATGAACCCTTTCAGCCAGACAGCACAAACTCCACCATGCTCCCACATTCTGCACAGCATACACCTACACAATACATCTGTCATATTCAGGCCAGACAGGGTCATGCAGAAAATGTGTGAATGCTCACCCAGAGCGTTTTGAAAGATGAGGAAATGTTGATGTTTGTGACATTCAGCATTGTGGTGAATGCTTTTGCTGAACTCTGAGTATAGTTTGAGAACTTTGACGGTGAACCTTGGGACATGTAGATTTATTCTGTCTAACTTGAATATATTTGGGCATACTCTGGCCTTGAAGTAGAATCCATCTCATCGAGCCACGAGATGTCAAACAGAAAAGATGCATGCCTTGATGCAAGGTCGTGTGTGTGTGTGTGTGTGTGTGTGTGTGTGTGTGTGTGTGTGTGTGTGTGTGTGTGTGTGTGTGTGTGTGTGTGTGTGTGTGTGTGTGTGTGTGTGTGTGTGTGTGTGTGTGTGTGTGTGTGTGTGTGTGTGTGTGTGTGTGTGTGTGTGTGTGTGTGTGTGTGAGAATGTGTTACCGCACGTAGAGTACTTACCTCTCCCTGTTGAATTTAAGCGAGTGCAGGATGGCTGGGCGTCTCTGGCGAAGGTTCCACAGGTGTAGCGTGTCATCTGCACATGCCGTAACCAGCGCCCCCTGAAGGTGAGACAAACAAACAGAACACAGTCAGTACACTTGATTGGGGTCAATTCGAATTGAAGGCAGTCAATTCAGGAAATATAATAATAACTAAATTATGGAAAAAAATGAATTACATTTTTTTTATGACTTCTCAATAAACTGAAAAGTAAACCGTATTTATTTCAAAAACATTTTTCAATTCCTGAATTTGAAATACAAATCACTTCCTGAATGAACTGCCTTCAATTTGACCCCAACCCTGGTACACTGACTCCATCATTACTATGCTAATCACTGCTATGTAAACCGGGGACTAATGCTACTCATAATGAACTCTGACTCTCGAACTGTCTAACAAACTACGATCAATACATACCCCTGAGCTACTGCATACTCCTGCCAAGGAATGCTACTTATAATAACTGCAAATCAGTTTCAAAAGGTGGGAGGAAGACGGAACCCTTATGGAAAAACCACATGAATTTCAAATGTAAACATGTGATCTTGTGTGATCTCATGTGATCTTGTGTGATCTCATGTGATCTTGTGTGATTTAAAGTGAAGTTCATGTGAAAACGTGGCAACTTGTTAAGCAACATGTGAAACAACACGTGATAACAACAAAACTACACGTGACTGACAACATATGTATCAGAATATGATTTTATGTGAAATGAATGTGCAATAAATGTGACAAGATGGGGACGCAAAATTTCAACGTGATACCATGAAACTACGCGTGACAACATTTGAGCACATGAGAAAACCCAGGTGTCAACGGTAATTTTGAATATTTTCCTTTTAAAGACATAATTTACATTAATAACATTTAAAGAGCCATGGTCCCCTGAATATTTATGTCTAGTTACAGTCATAATATGGTACATCTACATGTATACTTAACAAATATATTAAATGCAACATGTAAAGTGTTGGTTTACACAACCGCAGACCACGTATAACCACACCAGCCCAGGACCTCCACATCTGGCTTCTTCACCTGCAAGATCGTCTGAGACCAGCCACTCGGACAGCTGATGAAACTGTGGGTTTGCACAACCAACGAATTTCTGCACAAACTGTCAGAACCGTCTTAGGGAAGCTCATCTGCGAGCTCGTCGTCGTCACCAGGGTCTTGACTTGACTGCAGTTTGACGGCGTAACCATCTTCAGTTAGACCATCTTCAGTTAGAAAATGCTCGCCTTCGATGGCCACAGGCACGCTGGAGAAGTGTGTTCTTCATGGATAAATCACAGTTTCAACTGTACTGTACAAGGTAGATGGTGTTATATGGACGAGCGGTTTGTTAACGTCAACTTTGTGAACAGAGTGACCCACATTGACTGTTGAGTTATGGTACAGTATGGACAGGCATAAGCTACGAACAACAAACACAATTGCATTTTATCTATGGCAATTTGAATGCACAGAGAGACATGATCCTAAGGCCCAATGTCGTGCCATTCATCCACAGCCATCACCTTATGTTTCAGCATGATAATGCATGGCCCCATGTCGCAAGGATCTGTAACCAATTCCTGGAGGCTGAAAATGTCCCAATTCTTCCATGGCCTGCATACTCACCAGACATGTCACCTATTGAGCATGTTTGGGATGCTCTGGATCAACATGTATGACAGCTTGTTTCAGTTCCCACCAATATCCCGCAACTTCGTGGAGCCATTAAAGGAGTGGGACAACATTCCACAGGCCACAATCAGCCTGAACAACTCTATGTGAAGGAGATGTGTTGGGTTGTATGAGGCAAATGGTGGTCACACCTGATACTGACTGGTCACCTAATCCCGGCCCCTAATAATGCATATCTCTATTCACAGTCATGTGAAATCCATAGATTAGGACCTTTTGAATTTGTTTCAGTTGACTGATTTCCTTATGAACAATAAGTCAGTAAAATCTTTGAAATTGTTGCATGTTGCGTTTATATTTTTGATCAGTGTAGTTACTGTATGTTTATAGATTAATTCAGGTGTTAATGTTAAAGGAACAGTATGCTGCTGTACATAGGACTCAACCTCACAACAGATTGGCAATAATACATTTCTGCACTTTGCTAAAGTTACAGTATAAATAAACATATAAAACAACTTGAAGGTGTTATTTCTATGACATTACAGTATGCTGCTATATAAGAATCTTGTATAATTGTTTACTGTGGTGACCAAACTTAGGGCTTAAATGGGATTTGAACACATAACCTCTTGGTTGCTACCCAATATTTTGAAAATAAGGTACCATCACTGGGCTTTGATAGGTGGTGGCAATGTACTGGTGGGTCTCATTAGCATATTTGGGGGGCGTGGTCAAATATGTGAACAACCGTTAGTGGAAGTGTTGTAGCTGTTTAAGTGTTTGGTTATGCTAATGCAAGTAGAGAACATTTTCTTTGATACTGTCTTTCAGTAAACTTCACAAGAGAATGTGTCAGTAATGAGCTAAAGTGTGAAGAGGTTATTGTGCATATTCCAGTAACTTAATGGCAACTTGTTGTCAGAAGTTACTGGAAACTGATTGTCAGTAAGTTCATGTAAAAGTCACAATAACTTAGTTAATGTTGTCTGTTCATAAACTTTAAGCTTGTACACTCAGTTCTCCAGCCCTAATATACACTGACTGTACAAAACATTAGGAACACATTCCTAATAGTTGCCCTCAGAACAGCCTCAACTGCTCTATAAGGTGTCGAAAGCGTTCCACAGGGATGCTGGCCCATGTTCACTCAAATGCTTCCCGCAGTTGTGTTACGTTGGCGGAATGTCCTTCGGGGGGGGTGGACCATTCTTGATACACACAGGACATTTTTGAGTGTGAAAAACCCAGCAGTGTTGCAGTTCTTGACACACTCAAACCAGTGCGCCTGACACCTACTACCAATCCCCGTTCAAAGGCACTTAAATATTGTGTCTTGCCCATTCACCCTCTGAGTAGCACACATACACAATCCATGCCTCAATTGTCTCAAGGCTTAAAAATCCTTCTTTAACCTGACTTCACCCCTTCATCTACACTGATTGAAGTAGATTTAACAGGTGACATCAAAAGGGATCGTAGCTTTCACCTGGTCAGTCTGTCATGGAAAGAGCAAGCGCTCCAAATGATTTGTACCCTCAGTGCATATATAAATATATATTCAGACCCCTTGACTTTATCCTCATTTTAATACATTACAGCCTTATTCTAAAATTGATTAAGTAATGATTTTCCCCACATCAATCGACACCATGATGACAAAGCGAGAACATTTTGTTGTTGTTGTAAATGTATTAAACATAAATACCTTTATTTACATTAGTATTCAGAAACTTCACTTAGTACTTTGTTAAAGTACCTTTGGCAGTGATTACAGCCTCGAGTCTTCTTGGGTATGATGCTACCAGCTTGGCACACCTGTATTTAGGGAGTTTATCCCATTCTTCTCTACAGCCCCTCTCAAGCTCTGTCAGGTTGGATGGGGAGCATCGCTATATATATATTTTTTTATTTTTATTTTATTTGATCAGTGTATTTGACACCAAAGCATCAAAATATATTTCATTTTTTAGCTAGTCACCATGTAATTGTAATACTCACTTTCTTACCAGACCTTCAGGTCAATGAGTGTGATGCATTAGGTACAGTAAGTGTGAATTTCACAATAACCCACTTGTAACTAATTAACAGTAAACTATTGAAAATGGAACATTACCTTCTCGTGAACCAGGTTCTACTGGAAAATGCACGCTAACCTTTTAACAGTGTCACACATTCTAACAAAGATTGCATAACTAACCATGTCAAAAGCCTTGCTCAACCTTGTTCAACATAATGATAAAAGCACTTAAACTGTGTTTCCACTAACAGTCGGCACAAATACAAAATATTTTAGACCATGCTACAAAATATGCTAATGAGCCCGCATCAGCACATTTTCCCCACCTACATTTCAAAGTGCAGTAATGATTTCATCAAATGCCTACGCTTGTTACCAAGTGGGAAGTGGGAATTTACAACTGGAAAAAAATCAGCTTGAACAACCCTCCAGCTGGTCATTTCTAGTGGGAAACACGTCTATCATCCCTGAGCTTCAACTTCTCCCACATGACATCACCGACTAATGAAATTAGCTCAATAACTATTTTTTCGGCAGTTAACTGGAACGACAAAACATTATTTTAAAAAGCAATCTATTAATATGGTTTTTGAACTCTATACATTTTTGACAAGCATGACAGCTGTACTTTTAGTTTATGGTTGACGCAGCTTGTTGGCCATTTGCCAATTGACGTTTCCCAATGGTTTCAAATCACGTTAATGCATCCCAACAGGTATTTACGACACAACTGGTAAATTCCCACCTCCCTCATGGTTAAGAATGCAGCTTGATATTCCATGTTGGGTAGAAGAAATGACCATTATACTAGATTAACCACACATGTACCCTAAAAAGGTACCAATCAGAACCATGTGAGTTCCTATGTATACCTCTAAAAGGTACTTTTGACTTTGATGTACTCCAGGGAACAACACTGTAATTTTACTGTTATTTTTTACAAGTGTGTGGAGATCCTGTATGCTCTTGGTAACAAATAACCATCTGGTGGCACTGCTGAAACATTAATACACTCAGACCATAAGGTTGCAAGTTCAAATCTTCAGAGTATTCATGCACACTATCAGACCTGTGCTGGCGGACATCCGCTTGGCGGTTGTTTTGGCAGTGTCAGAGGTGGAATTGCATTTGAGCTGTCAAATCCACAAGCGTCTCCTGGCATTATACCAGCGGTACCAATGCACCAAGTCTGGACCCAACAGGACCATAAACAGCTTCTAACCCTAAGCCATAAGACTACTAAATAGTTAAACAAATAACTATGTAAGTCAGATGAGAACAAATTCCTATTTACAATGACGGCCTAGGAACAGTGGTTTAAATGTTCAGGGGCAGAACTACAGATTTTTATCTTGTCAGCTCAGGGATTTGATCTAGCAACTTTTCGGTTACTGGCCCAACACTCTAACCACTAGTCTACCTGCCGCCCCAAATAAATACCCAAGACTATCTGCATTGGCCCTCTTTGCACTAACTCTTTTGACTCATCACATACCCTTCTGCAACTGTTTATTATCTATCCTGATGCCTAGTGTGTTGGAAGAATCAGAATTAGCTCGGTAACATAGATAATTAAGATGTCTTATCTGCATAATATGCTTATAGGATTGAACTATTGAACTGTTGTTATTAGCATGTATCCCTTCTGACTTGTCACGGCTGTCGTAAGAACGGGACCAAGGCACAGCGGATGATGAGTTCCACATATTTCATTCAAAGAGAAACTTAAACAAAACAAAACAAAATATATCAATAAACGAACAACTAAACGTGGTGCACATGCACAAACACTTAACAATATCCCACAAACACAGGTGGGAAAAATAGCTACTTAAATATGATCCCCAATTAGAGACAACGATTACCAGCTGCCTCTATTTGGTAATCATGCAAAACACCAACATAGAAAATATAAACTAGAACACAGAAATATTCAACTAGAATACCCCCTAGTCACACCCCTGAAATAAGGGCTCTCTATGGTCAGGGCGTGACAGGCCTCTGGTGTTGGCAGTTGCTCTTCCTCCCTCATATGGGCCATTGTCACCTGGGGCCCAGAGAGGGGAGAGGTCAGGCTTGTCTATCACATGTCCCTGTTGCTATGCAGAATATCAGAAAGAGAAGAGGACAGGAGGGAACATAGTTAACATATGTGGATATGTATCTTTACCTATTACAAACCATGTGGGGAACCAATTACTTGTCTCCACAATGTCTGTGTGCCAGTCACTACCTCCTTCGGCCTTGGGGGAGATAAGGTCTGAGACAGGATGTGTGGGATAGTGTCTGGAATCATTGTATGTCATATTTTGTGTTGCACCTATCCTAGGATAGTGTATCTTAAATTAAAGGCTCACTCCCCTCAGTGAGCTCGTCCAGGCGTGCGGTCAAGGACATGGGTTTTACTTGAGATAAGGGTATCTGGAGTTGACAATTGATTTATGCCATAGAATGAGTTGGTGTTTCTGTACTGTGAAGTACCAGGGACAGGCAGGGCCGTGTCTTAGGGGCCAAACTATAAGAACAGTCTTCATAGCAAATGCTATCTGGCTGGGGGATACTCATTTCTCATATATCAAATCCTAACCTTGTGATCCATTCCACACATCTGTTGTTTGTCATTTAGACGAAAGGGATGTATCTTTGCTATAAAAGGTGTGTAGCAGGTACAATGTCACATTAAACTCCAGCTATGTGGGTGTTGGCTATCGCATGTTTATGCTTGATCTGATTGAATCTAAGCCTTAATGTCAAGTGTCCCTGAGCACTGCTACTTTTTAGTTGGTGTTGTCAGATAATCGCACAATTATTGACTTGATTCCGGGTAACTTTTAGTAAAGTGTAGAAATGCATTCTTGCTTATAAATCTCTGGCCAATTTCTGTCATGGCCACAGACCTGGTGGCAAAGCAGCAAATTCAGTTTGCTGTTATTTATGAGACTGTCATTTAAAAGATCAGGTGTGGTTGTGTCCCAAGTGTGCTAACCAATGAGGAGGTCAATTCCATTTAAGTTCCAGTCAGTTCAGAAAGTCAACCAAATGTTCCGGTATTGAAAATATTAGAATTTTAATTTCTGTGTCCTACTTCCTGAATACAATTTGTTGTTGTATATGTATTGAGAAAAAAATACAGTTCAGCTATAGAAACACATTAATGAAAGGAGTTTCCACTATTTTCACTACAACTCAGTAGCTGGTAACTTACCATTAAAAAAATACAGGAAACGTTTGTAATAGCTTGTGCAATAAGAGCATCTAAGCGTAATTGAAAGTGAGGATTTTTCATGTGGAAAATCACATGACGTGTTTTTGGAACACTTCACATGACATTTCCCATGCGAAGACGTGTTTTTGGAACACTTCAAATGTGAAATTGTGTAGTTGTCTAATGTTGGTGGGGCATATTATTTTGTTTTGATGTTACTCCTGAATCATACTGATGAATACAGTATAATAGTATTTTCTTAAGTATATTTTTTTAATCAAAACTGAGATTTACTTTGAAGTCCAAAGTGTAGAAATGGAGGGGAAATCAGTTACTGACACAGACATGGTGGCGAAGCAAGAATATCGAAATTAAATAAATCAAGAGGTTGTGAGTTCAAATCCCAGGTAAGAATGTGTTGAATAATAAATACGCATACACAATGTTAAAATGAGTCAAATATATGTAGAAAATAAACGCGCTGTGTATGTACAGTTGAAGTCGGAAGTTTACATACACCTTAGCCAAATACATTTAAACTCAGTTTTTCACAATTCCTGACATTTAATCCAAGTAAAATTTCCCTGTTTTAGGTCAGTTAGTATCACCACTTATTTTAAGAATGTGAAATGTCAGAAAAATTGTAGAGAGAATTATTTATTTCAGCTTTTATTTCTTTCATCACATTCCCAGTGGGTCAGAAGTTTACATACACCAAATTAGTATTTGGTAGCATTGCCTTTAAATGGTTTAACTTGGGTCCAATGTTTCATGTATCCTACCACAAGCTTCCCACAATAAGTTAGGGGAATTTTGGCCCATTCCTCCTGACAGAGCTGGTGTAACTGAGTCAGGTTTGTAGGCCTCCTTGCTGGCACACACTTTTTCAGTTCTGCCCACACATTTTCTATGGGATTGAGGTCAGGACTTTGTGATAGCCATTCCAATACCTTGACTTTGTTGTCCCTAAGCCATTTTGCCACAACTTTGGAAGTATGCTTGGGGGTCATTTGGAAGACCCATTTGCAACCAAGCTTTAACTTCCTGACTGATGTCTTGAGATGTTGCTTCAATATATCCACGTAATTTTCCTTGCCTATTGATGCCATCTAGTTTGTGAAATGCACCAGTCCCTCCTGGAGCAAAGCACCCCAACAGCATGATGCTGCCACCCCTGTGCTTCACGGTTGGGATGGTGTTCTTCGGCTTGGAAGCCACCCCCTTTGTCCTCCAAACATAACGATGGTCATTATGGCCAAACAGTTATATTTTTGTTTCATCAGACCAGACGACATTTCTCCAAAAAGTATGATCTTTGTCCCCATGTGCAGTTGCAAACCATAGTCTGGCTTTTTTTATGACGGTTTTGGAGCAGTGGCTTCTTCCTTGCTGAGTGGCCTTTCATGTTAAATCAAGATATGACTCGTTTTACTGTGGATATAGATACTTTTGTAGCTGTTTCCTCCAGCATCTTCACAAGGTCCTTTGCTGTTGTTCTGGGATTGATTTGCACTTTTCGCACCAAAGTATGTTCATCTCTAGGAGACAGAACACGTATCCTTCCTGAGCGGTATGAGTGGTCCCATGGTGTTTATACTTGCATACTATTGTTTGTACAGCTGAACGTGGTATCTTCAGGCGTTTGGAAATTGCTCCCAAGAATGAACCAGACTTGTGGAGATCTTCAATTTTTTTTCTGAGGTCTTTAGATTTTCCAATTAGGTTAAGCAAAGAGGCACTGAGTTTGAAGGATGGCCTTGAAATACATCCACAGGTCCACCTCCAATTGACTCAAATTATGTCAATTAGCCTATCAGATGCTTCTAAAGCCATGACATCATTTTCTGGAATTTTCCAAGCTGTTTAAAGGTTCAGTTCTGACCCACTGGAATTGTGATACAGTGAATTATAAGTGAAATAACCTGTCTGTAAACAATTGTTGGAAAAATTACTTGTGTCATGCACAAAGTAGATGTCCAAGTCGACTTGCCAAAACTATAGTGGTTGAAAAACGAGTTTTAATGACTCCAACCTAAGTGTATGTAAACTTCTGACTTCAACGGTATCATAACAACTCATTTTTGCTTGCAGGGCATCACCTATGAAGTCTCGAAAATGTGACTCCACATGTGAAAGTTATGTGATCACGTGAAAATCCTCATGTGAAGTGTTCCAAAAACATGTGGGAAATTCACGTGAAATCATGTGATTTTTCCATAAGGGAAGTGGAGAAAGAGAGAGAGATCTCTTCTTCTAGCCATGGTAGCCAAAAAAATGGCCAAATGTGCATTTTAATACATGACCCGAAGCATGATGAGATGTTAATTGCTTAATAACTCAGGAACCGCAGGTGTGTGGAAGCACCTGCTTTCAATTTCAATTTGAATCCCTCATTTACCCAAGTGTTCCTTTATTTTGGCAGTTCCTGTATGTGTGTGGGTGTAAATATGCATTGTAAAGTGTATGTGTCTGTATGTGGGAATGCATGTGTTGACAGTGTCGTGTCTTTGGCTATGCCGGATTAAGTGATATGACATGCTATTCTATAAAATAATTTATCTGTAATAAATATTACCTGATTGAGCTAATCATGTAAATGTAATTAACTAGAGAGTCGGGGCACCACAACATAATATTTAAAGAGCTGTTATCTTTCGAGTAAACTCTTAATAAAGACCTAGTAATATTTTACATCAATAGCAGTCAATATTAATCCTCACCTTAATTAAAGTCTCATCTGAAAGTTGTAAATTATTGGTTATCTGCACAAACCCTCGGTAACAAGTTGAATCAGCAATACAAAATTGGGTTTAATTATTTATTTGCTAAATACCTAACTAATCACAGAATTACACATACACATAATTAATCATAACTTGAATACAAATTACATCATAAAGGAAAACGTCTTTAGCGGGCGGAACAGATATGACAGGTGGTTATACAAAAGAAAAGGGGCTGGGTTGTGTGAGTGAAAGAGTGAAAGTGAGTGGAAGAGCGGGAAGACTGAGGGACACAGGGAGAAGCTGTGCTATTGTACATACAGTATCTTATGCATTCTAAATTACCGCCCATTTGGAAAAGGAAAATGCAATAAATGTTTACTCTGAGCTGCGCTTCAGTAGGTTGGCGGTAGATTGAAGGCCATGTTGCCCAACCAAGTCCTTTGTCCTTTGAAGAATGTCACTGATGGTAAATTGGATATGTTGTAGTAACGTTGTTGTGTGGTAGACGGGATACTCTGTCTGTTCCTTCCTAATCTGCGTTTGCAGCTGCTGTTGCTGACTCAACGGCTAGGAGGTATCACTTCTGTACCATATACAGCCATATACAGCGTTCCTCACTGAGTTCCCTGAATTCCTATCGGACCTTGTAGTCATAGCAGATAATATTCTAATCTTTGGTGACTTTAATATTCACATGGAAAAGTCCACAGACCCACTCCAAAAAGCTTTTGGAGCCATCATCGACTTAGTGGGTTTTGTCCAACATGTCTCTGGACCCACTCACTGTCACAGTCATACGCTGGACCTAGTTTTGTCCCATGGAATAAATGTTGTGGATCTTAATGTTTTACCTCATAATCCTGGACTATCGGACCACTATTTTATTACGTTTGCAATTGCAACAAATAATCTGCTCAGACCCCAACCAAGGAACATCAAAAGTCGTGCTATAAATTCACAGACAACACAAAGATTCCTTGATGTCCTTCCAGATTCCCTCTGTCTACCCAAGGACACCAGAGGACAAAAATCAGTTAACCACCTAACTGAGGAACTCAGTTTAACCTTACGCAATACCCTAGATGCAGTTGCACCCCTAAAAACTAAACACATTTCTCATAAGAAACTAGCTCCCTGGTACACAGAAAATACCCGAGCTCTGAAGCAAGTTTCTAGAAAATTGGAACGGAAATGGCGCCACACCAAACTGGAAGTCTTCCGACTAGCTTGGAAAGACAGTACCGAAGAGCCCTTACTGCTGCTCGATCATCCTATTTTTCTAACTTAATTGAGGAAAATAAGAACAATCTGAAATTCCTTTTTGATACTGTCGCAAAGCTAACTAAAAAGCAGCATTCCCCAAGAGAGGATGACTTTCACTTTAGCAGTGATAAATTCATGAACTTCTTTGAGGAAAAGATTATGATTATTAGAAAGCAAATTATGGACTCCTCTTTAAATCTGCGTATTCCTTCAAAGCTCAGTTGTCCTGAGTCTGCACAACTCTCCCAGGACCTAGGATCAAGAGAGACGCTCAAGTGTTTTAGTACCTTATCTCTTGACACAATGATGAAAATAATCATGGCCTCTAAACCTTCAAGCTGCATACTGGACCCTATTCCAACTAAACTACTGAAAGAGCTGCTTCCTGTGGTTGGCCCTCCTATGTTGAACATAATAAATGGCTCTCTATCCACCGGATGTGTACCAAACTCACTAAAAGTGGCAGTAATAAAGCCTCTCTTGAAAAAGCCAAACCTTGACCCAGAAAATATAAAAAAACTATAGGCCTATATCGAATCTTCCATTCCTCTCAAAAATTTTAGAAAAGGCTGTTGCGGAGCAACTTACTGCCTTCCTGAAGACAAACAATGTATATACGAAATGCTTCAGTCTGGTTTTAGACCCCATCATAGCACTGAGACGGCACTTGTGAAGGTGGTAAATGACATTTTAATGGCATCGGACCGAGGCTCTGCATCTGTCCTCGTGCTCCTAGACCTTAGTGCTGCTTTGGATACCATCGATCACCACATTCTTTTGGAGAGATTGGAAACCCAAATTGGTCTACACGGACAAGTTCTGGCCTGGTTTAGATCTTATCTGTCGGAAAGATATCAGTTTGTCTCTGTGAATGGTTTGTCCTCTGACAAATCAACTGTAAATTTCGGTGTTCCTCAAGGTTCCGTTTTGGGATCACTATTGTTTTCACTATATATTTTACCTCTTGGGGATGTTATTCGAAAACATAATGTTAACTTTCACTGCTATGCGGATGACACACAGCTGTACATTTCAATGAAACATGGTGAAGCCCCAAAATTGCCCTTGATAGAAGCATGTGTTTCAGACATAAGGAAGTGGATGGCTGCAAACTTTCTACTTTTAAACTCGGACAAAACAAAGATGCTTGTTCTAGGTCCCAAGAAACAAAGAGATCTTCTGTTGAATCTGACAATTCATCTTAATGGTTGTACAGTCATCTCAAATAAAACTGTGAAGGACCTCGGCGTTACTCTGGACCCTGATCTCTCTTTTGAAGAAGATATCAAGACCATTTCAAGGACAGCTTTTTTCCATCTACGTAACATTGCAAAAACCAGAAACTTTCTGTCCAAAAATGATGCAGAAAAATTAATCCATGCTTTTGTCACTTCTAGGTTAGACTACTGCAATGCTCTACTTTCCGGCTACCCGGATAAAGCACTAAATAAACTTCAGTTGGTGCTAAATACGCCTGCTAGAATCCTGACTAGAACCAAAGAAATTTATCATATTACTCCAGTGCTAGCCTCTCTACACTGGCTTCCTGTCAAAGCAAGGGCTGATTTCAAGGTTTTACTGCTAACCTACAAAGCATTACATGGGCTTGCTCCTACCTATCTCTCTGATTTGGTCCTGCCGTACATACCTACACGTACGCTACGGTCACAAGACGCAGGCCTCCTAATTGTCCCTAGAATTTCTAAGCAAACAGCTGGAGGCAGGGCTTTCTCCTATAGAGCTCCATTTTTATGGAACGGTCTGCCTACCCATGTCAGAGACGCAAACTCGGTCTCAACCTTTAAGTCCTTACTGAAGACTTATCTCTTCAGTGGGTCATATGATTGAGTGTAGTCTGGCCCAGGAGTGGGAAGGTGAACGGAAAGGCTCTGGAGCAACGAACCGCCCTTGCTGTCTCTGCCTGGCCGGTTCCCCTCTTCCCACTGGGATTCTCTGCCTCTAACCCTAACAGGGGCTGAGTCACTGGCTTACTGGGGCTCTCTCATGCCGTCCCTGGAAGGGGTGCGTCACCTGAGTGGGTTGATTCACTGATGTGGTCATCCTGTCTGGGTTGGCGCCCCCCCTTGGGTTGTGCCATGGCGGAGATCTTTGTGGGCTATACTCAGCCTTGTCTCAGGATGGTAAGTTGGTGGTTGAAGATATCCCTCTAGTGGTGTGGGGGCTGTGCTTTGGCAAAGTGGGTGGGGTTATATCCTTCCTGTTTGGCCCTGTCTGGGGGTGTCCTCGGATGGGGACACAGTGTCTCCTGACCCCTCCTGTCTCAGCCTCCAGTATTTATGCTGCAGTAGTTAATGTGTTGGGGGGCTGGGGTCAGTTTGTTATATCTGGAGTACCTCTCCTGTCCTATTCCGTGTCCTGTGTGAATCTAAGTGTACGTTCTCTAATTCTCTCTTCGCTCTCTC
This sequence comes from Oncorhynchus tshawytscha, assembly GCF_018296145.1. Classification (NCBI taxonomy): domain Eukaryota; kingdom Metazoa; phylum Chordata; class Actinopteri; order Salmoniformes; family Salmonidae; genus Oncorhynchus; species Oncorhynchus tshawytscha. The sequence goes on along the minus strand of NC_056454.1, from coordinate 15,421,899 downwards.
TCTCTCGGAGGACATGAGCCCTAGGACCATGCCCCAGGACTACCTGACATGATGACTCCTTGCTGTCCCCAGTCCACCTGGCCGTGCTGCTGCTCCAGTTTCAACTGTTCTGCCTTATTATTATTCGACCATGCTGGTCATTTATGAACATTTGAACATCTTGGCCATGTTCTGTTATAATCTCCACCCGGCACAGCCAGAAGAGGACTGGCCACCCCACATAGCCTGGTTCCTCTCTAGGTTTCTTCCTAGGTTCTGACCTTTCTAGGGAGTTTTTCCTAGCCACCGTGCTTCTACACCTGCATTGCTTGCTGTTTGGGGTTTTAGGCTGGGTTTCTGTACAGCACTTTGAGATATCAGCTGATGTACGAAGGGCTATATAAATAAATTTGATTTGATTTGATTCTGTAGTGAATAAGAGTTCAAAGTTCATACCATTCGCAACCAAAGCTCACGCTGATGTTGGCTTTGTTTTGTAGTTATTATCTGAACCATTCTGACATCGGACCGTCGTCCTCACATCCTCGGAACAGGAAGTTATATTGTCATCAAGGCTTTATATAGGAAGGGAGAGGAGGGCGTGTTTGAAAAATCCCTTCACAGGGGTGGGCCACTGATTGAGCAGAGCCCTACCTTATGAAAACCCAAATCTCACATTTTAGAAGCTAAAATCACATTTCATCCCATCACGAATAATTTCATATTCAAACATTTAAATTGAACAACAATTCCATGTGAATCCGATAACTCTGATGTGTAGACTTTCCACTGTAGAGTTTATGTCATCTTATCATTGATGAGAATGTCTCAGATGACAACCGAACTGACATCATATTCATTAAGTACCACTGCATATGTTCAATTGGTCGGATTACCAGAATATAGTTCATTTCACCCACCTTCTGATGTTCCCAGAATCTCTATGTTAACCAAGGTGTTTGCAAATGTAACATCAGTAGGGTAGAGAGAGGAAAAAGGTGGGAAGAGGGAAGAGGTATTTATGACTGTCATAAATCTACCCCCAGGCCAACGTCATGACAACAGTAAGCCTAATCAGCGGTCATGCCCAAGTACAGCGAGTAGACACCATCAGAATGCATCTGTATAAGTCTCTGGAGACAGGAGCTGCTTGTGCAGAAACATACAGGTGAGAAATGAGGTCCCCAGACACAGAGGCTGACATTTATTATTTGGAAATGTAGGCCTATGACACAGAGAATCATTAGTTGTGTGTCTACTACGTGTACACACACACGGACTAACCAAAAATCGCACACAGGCAGCGCACATACACACACACACACACACACACACACACACACACACACACACACAGATATTGGGGCCATAGTTCAGACCTGTGAGAGTGAGTGAACAGGACACAATGACTTGGTCCCAAATGGCACCCTATTTTCCATGTAGTGCATTACCTTTGACTGGGGCCCATGGGCTGCCATTTGGGACGCAGGATTGAGAACTGAGAGGAGAGGAGTCTCTCCCTTACTCGCTGTCATTTTTCACTGAGGGGATGTTGAATGAGGTGTTGAATCAGACTTGTTCCTATAACCCTGTGGATGTATGTGTCTGATCTAGCATTAGCATACTCTGTAGTAAACGATCACCTGAGTATGGTGGATGTTTAAAAAAAAAAAAGATGCATTTAATGTCTGAGAAACATCTTGTAAAGAGAGTCAATGAACTACAGCGTTCCAGGAGGCTGTCCAACAGGATGTATAGTGTCATTTTTATGAAATACGTCATCTCTTGTTGACAGACACACGCAACATAAATGGTAGTAAAGTCTGTCAACAGACTGTGGATCTGTGACGACTAATGAGGAACTTTGTTCCGGTATGCTGGTTTTCCGTCAATGATCATTTGGACAAAGCACGATCTCACAGGTGCCCACATCTGTCGAATTCTGTTTACGTTCAGGGGGTGGAGACTTCGCAAGTCATGTTAGTATCTTTCTCTTAACATCTCCCCTCAGATTTTTACTGAGCATCTGACGCAATTATGCAAGATTTTAGTTCTGAGTTTCCGAGATTATGAAATATATTTAATTTCTTTCCTCTCTGTGTGAAGGGGGATTATGAGTGAGTGATTACATGAATTCCCAGTACGGTGCAGTAACTGGTGCTGTGGGAAGGCTGCGGGGAGGATGGGACCCAGGGGAACCACGGGGGGATTAGCCCCAGATTAAGGGCTCAATCATGGGAGGAAATTACTCCACATCTCATAGAACATCATATCCCCATGGAACATGCATACAGGCACTAATCCACTGAGATTCCCATCAGGGTAAACATCTTTTCATGAATGTCTTCAGTTGTATTCTGGGACTGTGTGTGTGTGTGTGTGTGTGCGTGTGCGTGTGTGTGTGTGCGCATATATCTTCTATATGCATGTATATCTCCCTGTTTTCAATGTCAGGTACACCATGTTCTACCCAATTAGCTGACGCGCTAGTTTGAGGTGCTCTGGTTTGGAAAACTAATGATTTGAACATTTTGGAGCTAAGTGAAAGGAAGTGTTCTTCTAACTAAGCAGTATACTCTTAGTAATCAGCAGATACCCATAGACTTCCAGTCATTACACTAGTATCATCTCAGGAAACTACCTCTGACTTCCTTCATTCTGGACACAGAGACATAATGGTCTCCACGAGTTCATCCGACTCAGGAGAAGTAGATAAAGGGTCCCCATTGCCAAGATCCCGTAGTATCCCTTTAGATGTGAGAGCGCAACCTTTGCTGTGTATCTTCCCGGTTCCTCCTCCATCTCAGTTAAAAACATGGCAGCTACTTCATAACACCATATTAGCATATGAAGGATAGGAGGTTGGTATAAACCACAATAAATTAATCTCCACAAAATAATTAAGCAGCCTGGAAAATAATGAACGATATAATTGCTTGTGTTTTTCCACCCTCTGTCTGTTTTGGTGTCAGTGCACCCTTATCCTGTTTCAGTGAGCTCTGGTTGTGTTGGCTGGCTAATAGCATTAACTTGGATATGCTCAACTAATCCATGTCAAATTTGACTGATGGAGTACACAGCGATGATTAGCTAGCACCTTCAGGAGATTAAGAGATCTGATATTGCCCTTCATTCTGTTTGCTTCCCTGCCTCTCTCACGTTCTCTCACTCTCTCTCACAATCAAATCAAATCCAAATCAAAGTTTAGCATATGTTATAGCGGGTGCAGAAAAATGCTTATGTTACTAGCTCCTAACAATGCAGTAAAATGTCAAGCAAGTACACAAATAATAAAAAAGTATGAATAAAAAACATGTAATCTTGAAATGTCAGAACGAATCCAAGTAATCCAAATGCAATCTGTGCGTACATCCACCTCTCTCTCTTTCTTTCTGTCCTCAAATGTTCGCTCTCAAACTTCCTCTGTGTCTAGCAGGGTGGTAATCCTTTGTGTGCGCTTGTCAATCACGATCCCGTCACTAAGTAGACAGAAGGGAGACGGCGAGCTTATTGTGTTTACAGAAACATGCTCTCTGTCGCCTTTCTTCAAAGACATGCAACAGAGCGCAGGAACGAAACGCGGACGCTATTAGTTGCAAGGAGGGTGGGGAGCGATAAAGGGGAGGAGAGCAGCGATTAATGAACCACAGGTTCAGAGATACTGTGTAAAGTCAGAAATAGCGCTCACCTCATTTATTTATACCACATTGTTAGAGAGGACTGCATTTGTATGTGTGCAGGTAAAACCAAGCCATAAAACTGACTGCCATTAGCTGTTTGCACATTCCTCCATATCATGCCTGTTCTGCTCCTCTAAAATGTCACTATCCTTGATCTCCCCAGGTGGCTGTTTACCTGGATGCTCTGCTTCACTTGGCTCCTCTAGACCACTCTACTCTGCTCCAGCTCCCGCTGAAACCCAACAGTCTGTTCTACAGATGCCTTGACAACCTCTCTCTTACAGTACTATCCATATTAAAAAGAACCATTCTAATAATATATGCCATTTAGCAGAACACTTTTCTCCAAAGCAACTTCGGTCATGCACTTCACATATGGGTGATCTCGGGAATCAAAGCCTGGCGTAGGAACCGCTATGCTTTACCAACTGAGCTCTGATCCGCCGAGCCCATTTACTAATCAGATGTATAATTCATGGAACAAATCATTCACATTAGCAAACAAACAATCTAATTAGCCTTTAGTCACACTCTGACATAAAGAACAAGCCTTTGTCCTCTGGAGTGAATAAGTCCAGCTGGGATCAAACCTGAACAGGGACACTGTGGCTATAATTATGAGAGGTGACCCAATGCAAAGCTGAATGACAGTAGAGGTGAATGACAGCAGGGCTCTGGCATGCAACAAATCAGGGCAATAACACATTAATAAAGAGTGAAAACAATATCCATGTTGGTCCACCACACCAACAATACAGCATCCCCAAGTATCCTGACCCATTGTCTGTGTTTGCTGAGAGCTGTATTTGAATGTAAAGTAGTTGGGCTCTCATTAGCCAGAGGCTTATTATTGACTGGGTGTGTGAGGGAGGCAGAGGCATGCAGGTCAGGAGTGGCCCTCCAGGGCCCCAGCAGCTAATCAGCCTGTTGAATGTCAAGGGGCTGCTAGCTGGGCTGTATGTGTGTCTAACATCAGTGTTCCGTACTAGACAACCCACACACCACCGCATCAGAGCCATCAGAACTGTGTCAAGATCAGTGCTGTGAGTCACTGGAGGATATGAGAGGCCAGTGTTTTTCCCTGTGAGCGTAGAATATAATAATATAAGCTATTTAGCAGAAGCTTTTATCCAAAGCAACTTATGTGTGCTTCTATTTGAAGTATGCTTGGCCCCAGGAATCGAACCCACAATACTACCCTACATATACAATTATCTATAAGGTCCTTCAGTTGAGCAATGAATCTCAAACACAGGTCCAACCCCAAAGACAAGGAAGGTAGTTGGGGAGGAAAATATTGGTAGTTGGGGAGGAAAAAGCACACATTGAAAATCCGTCTCAACATGGTGAAGTTATGTATTACACTTTGGATGGTGTATCAACACACCCAGTAACTACAAAGATACAGGTACAGAGTTTAATGGTTATTATAGCAGAAAATGGAGGATGGATCAACAACATTGTAGTTACTCCACAATACTAACCTAAATGTCATAGTGAAACGAAGGAAGCCTGTACAGAATACACATATTCCAAAACATGCATCCTGTTTGCAATAAGGCACTTAAGAAATACTTTTAAAAAATGTGGCAGAAAATGAACTTTATGTCCAGGAATACAAAGCGTTATGTTTGGGGCGAATCCAACACAGCACATCAATGAGTACCACTCTTAATATTTTCAAGCATGGTGGTGGCTGCATCATGTTATGGGTGTGCTTGTCATTGGCAAGTACAAGGGAGATTTTGGGGGATGAAAATAAATGAAATAGAGCTAAGCACAGGCTTTCCAACAAACTATGGGAGACAAGTTCACCTTTCAGCAGAACAATAGCCTAATACACCTGGCCAAATATACACTGGAGTTGCTTACCAAGATGACATTCAATGTTCCTGAGTGGCCTAGTTACAGTTTTGACTTAAATTGACTTGAAAATCTATGGCAAGACATGAAAATGGCTGTGGTCAACAACCAACTTGACAAAGCTTGAAGAGTTTCAAAAAAACATTGTACAATCCAAGTGTGCAAAGCTTTTAAAGACTCACAGCTGTAATCGCGCCAAAGCCAATTCTAACATGTATTGACCCAGGGGTGTGAATACTTATGTAAATGAGATATTTCTGTGTTTTCAACTTGTTATTATGGGGTATTGTGTGTAGATGGGTGAGAGAATCCATTTTAAATTCAGGCCGTAACACAACACGTTTAGTAAGTCAAGGGGTATGAATACTTTCTAAAGGCACTGTATTTGTGTACATGTCAATGTGTCATGTGTCAATGTTCAGTACACAGTATTACATGTGTGGAACTAGTATATACATATGAGGAAATGTGATTATCAGGCATTGATTTGAAGTGTGGAGTATACAGTACATCAGAATTTCTTTACATTGGTTTTGAATAAAACATTCTGCTCTGCTTTCGATAGTTGTGTTTGTTTTCACCAGTACACTAAACTATGGGGGTTTGAAATAATTTCACTATTCGAGCGGCGACTAGTGTGGGCGGACTGTAGATCGTAAATGGTGGAGTTGAGTTTAGTCGTCTAACCCGTTGGTTGCTCGATGTAGCCTAATCCTTTTTATTTCACTAACTTTTAATTTGTTCCTTTTATTCCATATTTTGTGAACTTTCACTCCACTCGCTACACATTGAACCTCTTTGATGCTTTGTTTGGCAAACATAAACAACAAGATATTTTTATATAATTTAGAAAAATACATTTCAGTGGTAGAATCTGCCTAAAATTCATATTTTTTTCCTCCCAAAAACAAATATTCACAAGTATTTGAATACTAATGTCTGTTCGGATATTTGAATATTCAAATAACCATGCACATCCCTACACTACACATAGTGATTATATTATCCACATTCTGAAGGGAAAATATGCTTCTTGCTTCACATGAATGGGCAGTAAAAAAGCCAACTATAACATCTATCAATATGTCTCCTCTCTCTCTCTCCCTGTCTTTCTCTCCTTTCTCTCTCGGTATCTCTCCCCTCTCTTTCCTATATCACTCTCTCCCTACACACAAGATAAGGACATTAATGACCCCCTTCCTTCCCTCTTGTCACAGTAATTAGCCACCCCCTCACACACATGAAGAACTAATATCACACACTGCTGCAGCTGTGCTCCCCCCCACCACCACATACACACACAATTACTAAGGGGGGCGTATTACGCAAAGTGACAGTGAGTGAAGGGAGACGACCACCGAGCCCACCACAGCTCAAAATGCTCTAGCTAGCCGGGAGAATACTAGACATCCACCCCTCATAAAGCCCCATCTTCTCCCACCAAACACCCCTCCATATCCCCCATCTCCCACCACCCATCCATCTCCCCCGCTCCACACCCCTCATAGTTGCTAAATAACAGTGCTACCATTAGTCATAACCATCCTAAAAGAGTGTCGAGTCAAGGTTTGAAATCAATAGGGAGTCTGTGAACTGTGAATCTATCTGCCCAGAACAAGATTTAGAACAGAGCTAAATTCAAAGTATGAAGAGGAATGGTAGAACTCTTAGCTTCTATTACAGATGATGTGTTCTCAGTTGGATGAACTGGAGGTGCACTTCATGTTTGTTGGCCATATTGCCTTCACCCATACTATATTTTCAGATGAGAGGCAAGGAGAAGAGGCCTGTTGACCAGTGTTTCCCATTTGTGTTATAGACCCGGACAAGCACACCTGAATCAACGTGTCAACTAATCATCAAGCCCTCAATGAGTTGAATCAGGTGAGTTTGTCAAGGGTAACAACAAAAACGTGTGCTGTTGGGGATACTCAAGGACTGGAAATGGGAAACACTGCTTGTAGACGACTGAGAAGATTGTTATATGAAGGCAACAGGGAGGGAATCTTACCTTGAATAGAATAGATTTAGTCTTACCTCGTTGATGAGGAACTGTAGCTGGAGGACAGCGGCTCCACTTTCATGCTGGCTATAGCAGTCCACACCAGGCCGTCCCAGGCTGATGACATCACAGAGTCAAGGAAGCAACCAGGAAGTAGAATGCATTGGCATAGCATAGGACAATGTCTAGCGCACACATGCACATTTGCACACACACACACATTTGCACGCATTGGCAGACACAGAAAAATACACACACACGGTAGGATGCATTGGCATAGGACAGGACCATGTCAAGCACCGACTGTATGAGCAGGATAAAACATGAAAAACACGGAACCAACCAGTGGAGACTCCTCAGAGGAGGAAGGGGAGGACCATCCTCCTCAGAGAATTTCATAAAAATAAAAACAGTGAAACGTTAAAAAAGTTACCCTTTTTAGATAAAACTATACTAAATATATTGTCACCAAATAATTGTTTTGCAATGAAGGTCTACAGTAGCCTCAACAGCACTCTGTAGGGTAGCACAATGGTGTAGCCGGGGGACAGCTAGTTTCCATTCTCCTCTTGGTACATTGACTTCAATATAAATCCTAGGAGGCTCATGGTTCTCACCCCCTTCCATATACTTACACAGTAGTTATGACAACTTCCGGAGGACGTCCTCTAACGTATCAGAGCTCTGGCAGCATGAACTGAAATGTTGTCCACCCAATCAAAGGATAAGAAAATCAATCTAATACTGAAAGGATAAGCTCCAGCTAGCTTGAATGGCCATGCATCAAATGTGGTGAGTAGTGGACTCAAAGAGAGAGAAAGACAATAGTTGAACAGTTTTGAAATAATTCATTTCTTTTAAAAACAGGGGAAGAGAGAGAGAGAGAGAGAGAGAGAGAGAGAGAGAGAAAGCTAGCTATATTTTGTTATATTCTTTTCACTTTCACTAGGCTAGCAAATGCAGCTAGCTAGTTTCAAACACCTGGCTGAAACAGAGAGAGATGCTATTTTAGCTAGATGGCTATGGCTATCCAACACTGTAACTCTTCCAAGTCAAGGTAAGCTTTTAGTTTTATGAATTTATTGCAATTGTGGCCCACCGGTGTAAATGCTTGCTGACTGTACATTGTAGCGAGTTTACTAACACGTTAGTTCTAGTAGCTATGTTGACTATGACGTTAGCTAATACGGTGACCACAACGATGTAGGCTGTGTGTAGTGGTTATTGGTTATGATATGAAGGTTTGGCTTGGAAATATTTTTTTCCTGGTCACAGACAGCGAATGTGTTGTGCACTGAAGCCCACAAGCGAAGGGAAAAGGTGAGAGGAGGAGAGCATAGAGATGCGAAGAGGAATTATACAAGCAAATTGATCAATGCTGTGTGTATGTGGCTGCTATGAAAGAGTGTGCAAGGCAAGAGTGTGCAAGGCGGTATTACATTTCTGCCACCTTTATTACTCTAATTTTTCTCTCGACCTGTGTGCACCTACGTTCCAAACACTCAGTCATAGACTAGGTTGTAGCAACCTCATGTTGGGTACGGGGAACATTCGAGAATCATGTAGTAGCCTAAACCGATCGCCGTTAGATTGAGCAGGGTGAGCGGAATATGAATGACAGTCACCCGATATGCTGTAGTAGAAATAAGGCCATGCTCATTAAAAAAAATACTGTCCTCTCTCATCTTAAACGGCACCGACCACCACTGGAACCTGCTGAATATTTCGAAATGATATAATAGTCGTAGGCTGCAGGGCAGGACACTGAAACATTATTTCTCCTGGTTAGGTGTAATAAAATATGGAATATGAAATGAACTCTCTAGGTGAGTAACGCTCCTGTGTTAAACACTGAATTCAGGAGTGAAGTGAATAAAGTACATTAGTGGTCTTGTAAAACCACACTTCTGTCCTCCCTTTCCCTGGATAACATGGCTAACTTTCTAGAGTAGCTCTCTTAAACAATGAGTCATAGGACTGGAGAAACAGGAGGGGTGGAGTGTGTGTGTGTGCGCGCAACGAACACAAACAAAAATGTAATTGGATTTAGGTTCAAAGTTGGGTGGGAAAAAAATACTAAATTCCCTTACGTTGATGCCTTTTTGCAAATACAATCAGTTTTCTACTTTGATTCAACGTCAGCACAATTGTATATATTTATTTTTTAATGACGTTGGAACAACGTTGATTCACACAGTTTCTGCCCAGTGGGCTGTTATTGTTGTGGAAGTTCTCTCTCTGTGTCAAAAAGAACATGCCTGAGGGATGGAGTAATGAGGGGACCCCAGGAGAGGATATCAGGCCACTTTGAGACACACTGCCTGCATCCCAAATTGCGCCCTATTCCCTGTTTAGCGGTGGGGATGGACATAACGTTTACATCTGCAGAACAATTATATCTCTATAAGAATCATATCTCCAGAGCAATCATGTTTCCAGAACAATTATATCTCAAAGCAAAGCAGATGATAGCCAAAAACAATTTCCCACATCCCAGTGGAAACCAAAGTGCTATTTGATTATGTTTGTTTCTGCCCCCCACCCCCCCCATACACACACTAATGAACAAGGCCAACCCAACCAGTGTTCAGCCAGTACAGTATGTTGATGTCCTGCTCTCTATCTGTTGTAGAACAGAGGTGTGTGGCTGTAGAGGCAGGGTTCTGGTTGACTACATAAGGGGACAACACAAGGTGTCAGGACAGATACATCTGTGCCACAGGAGGTGTGCTACTGCTTTTTCAGCCACCTCACACACACACAGACGCACGCACACGCACACACACACACACACACACACACACACACACACACACACACACCTCCGACAAGGACAAGGTCATGGGACCTCTAATTTTACTCCCAGACACGATAAACACTGTGATATAAAACAGATAAACATGTATGCAGCGTGCTTGTCAAACATGCTGTTGCGAACACCACAGCAACAAGGTTGAGCAATTCGGAGTAAAATCGAGTGGACAGGGCCTTCCATGCGCATGCATCCATGTTCAGCAGATGAAGAGTAGATGGCGAAAGAACTGTTTCCAGGCCCAGCCAATATATTAAGTACAACTGTGGCTGTCCACTTGAATTGAGTTGGCTGGGAATCTCTTTTTTCTCTCTAGTTAGGGAGGCACTTCTAATCAAAATCAATACTGCAAGTAATCACACTCCCAAAAGCCTTTAAACAAGCACATTTCAAGAACATTAGCAAGAACGGCCTCTTTTGTGTGTGTGTGTGTGTGTGTGTTTGTGTGTATGCCTACCTTTGAAACTCAGTGTGTGTCTAGCTGTGTCAGCCTCTATGCTTCATGTGTATTCTCTATGCACATTATCACCAGTGAGGGAGCGTGCAAGGCATGCAGACAGGCGTGCTGTGCGGGGGGGGGGGTTCGGATGAGCAGGGCTCGTGGGCGGCGGGGGATCGGCAGAATTAACAATCCGTGACCGTCCCATTTCCCATTCGTTCCCCAGGAGGGAGGAGGTGGTTGATGAGAGGGAGAAGGGAGTGACAAGCGAGGGGGGACCGTAACTCATTCTTCTCATCAGTCTTTCCCTGGAGCCCTGTCTACCACTCCTCCTTCTTTCCCTCCAGTCTCCCTCCCGCCGTAATGACTGGACAGCCACTGAACATGTTACATGCCACTGGAAGGTGTGACAAAACTCGGAACAATGACACAAGAAACACAACTCATGAAAACATTCTGGGACTTTTGCTCCAACCAGTGACACCATGCCAAGGGGTTTGCATTTAGTTTTATGAAGGAGAAGAGAAGAGGGAGGGAAGGAAAGGAGAAAAGAGAGAGAAGGGATGGTACGAGGGAAAAGAGAGAGAAGGGATGGTACGAGGGAAAAGAGAGAGAAGGGATGGTATGAGGGAAAAGAGAGAGAAGGGAGGGTAGGAGGGAAAAGAGAGAGAAGGGATGGTAGGAGGGAAAAGAGAGAGAAGGGATGGTACAAGGGAAAAGAGAGAGAAGGGATGGTACGAGGGAAAAGAGAGAGAAGGGATGGTACGAGGGAAAAGAGAGAAGGGATGGTACGAGGGAAAAGAGAGAAAGGGATGGTAAGGGAAAAGAGAGAAAGGGATGGTATGAGGGAAAAGAGAAAGAAGGGGAGGGTACGAGGGAAAAGAGAGAGAAGGGAGGGTAGGAGGGAAAAGAGAGAGAAGGAGGGTAGGAGGGAAAAGAGAGAGAAGGGATGGTACAAGGGAAAAGAGAGAAAGGGATGGTACAAGGGAAAAGAGAGAGAAGGGATGATATGAGGGAAAAGAGAGGGATGGTACGAGGGAAAAGAGAAGAAGGGATGGTACGAGGGAAAAGAGAGAGAAGGGATGGTACGAGGGAAAAGAGAGAGAAGGGAGGGAAAAGAGAGAGAAGGGATGGTACGAGGGAAAAGAGAGAAGGGAGGGTACGAGGGAAAAGAGAGAGAAGGGAGGGTAGGAGGGAAAAGAGACAGAAGGGATGGTACGAGGGAAAAGAGAGAGAAGGGATGGTATGAATGGGAATGGATGGTATGGGTCTTAGGTCTAATTGTGCTCTCTGCATGGTTGCCTGTTAATTGGTCCTGGTTTAATTAGTTTGATAAACACACACATGGGACCCAGACTGCATGGGAGCCACTACAGAGACACACACACAGCCAGGACAGGAGATGCCAGAATGGCTGCTGCTGTCTAAGATGGATCATTACCTCTGTGCCAGCCTGCTCTCACTGCCTGTATCCCAAATGGCATAGTATGCCCTATATAGTGCACTACTGTTGACCAGGGCCTATAAGGCACTATGTAGGGAATAGAGTGCCATTTGGGATGCATTCACTTACAGTATGGTTGTTAATACACAGCAGCCTGGGCCGTGCCCTTGTGTATGCTACCCAGAGACATAGGAGAGGTTGGCCAACTGGGGTCGAGATTGAGTTTTGATCGGGTGCCAACTTGGCACCAAAAGCTTATAGTAAAGGAGTTTGTTAAACCAAGCAAATGATCCCATTCCTAGTGAATCAGTTAGTGTACAGATATAGCTGGGTTGTGGATGAATACAAAAATAAGATGACATCCACATAGTAAAATCGCATGAGTTAATTCAACTCCTATGGAGTCAAATTTCAACACTATTTTAGTCATGGGGTTGATATTTTTGGAGTTAAAACGACACTAAATGGAGTAAATATTAAACTCTGAGAGTTTCTTGAATTGAACTCCAAATGCCATTTTACTCATTTCAGTATCATTTTTTTGATCAATTCCCTTGCCATTTGACACTTCTCTGTGTTGTTTTTAATGAACAATCAACTGCAGCAGAGCACATTTTTCTTTCAGCTGACATCCTTTGAGTAAAAATGATGTAAAACCTTATTTGAACATTTCTGAACGTTTCACATGATGGTGCTTTGCAATAAGATATCCCATTTCTGTCGGAAGCCATCTCACAGGAAGGCACTTTGACATCACCCCTAACATGTATTCAGAACACCTGTCAGAGTAGGGAAGACGATACAGCACATGGAGACGAACATCATCAAACTGGAACAACTATCTCACTAACAGCTGCTATGAATCCAACCCCTTACAGATTGGATGAGTTGCATGTATCATATCTTTGTGTAGCATCAGATTTAAAGAAACAGTCCATGTGCAAGAGACAAGAAATCAACCTGCAACAGAGTGCCGTGGACATGAGTCGGTCACGGTCAGTCCAAAAGTCATTTCCTTCTTAGTCTAACGGCCTAAGACGGTGGTGTTACTCTGGTGTTATCCAGAGTGTTGCATTGGCGCCAAATGTGGGGCGGGCTCTCAAGGGGGAGGGGTCAAAGGGGGAAGTGAATGTGTCACACGAGGTTGCGTGACGAAGTAGACCCGCCTGTGAACTTCAAAACCAGCGTCTGCCCTCAGCCCAAAAAGGACATGTCCTCTTGGTCTAAGACATTGGTTGCTCCCCTGGGAGACCTGAGTTCATATCCCGCGCGTTACAAGAGCATGCTGGGATTTTTTATTTTTTATATTTCGCTCCCTGCCTCTGGTTACTCTTAAAGGGAAAATGGTGCATTTCTATGTTTTGTTGTAAAAAAAAGATAGGAGATACATGTTTATAATGACATCATCTGTGTTCATCGTGTGAATTTGCCATTAGTAATTGTCTGCTAACTGCTTGATGATGTCATTGAAAACACTTATCTTTCTCTGTCTATTTTACTACAAAACATAGGAACGCACAATTTTCACATATGTTGATATTGGGCTGATGCTGAAGATGATGAATATGATGTTGAAAAATCGTGACATTTCCCTTTCATTGAGTTAAAAGTACTCCTTCCCAATGAACTCCAGTTATCAATACTAACTCCAGGGAGCGTATCACTCTCTCTCTAGGGTTAAGATAACTCCCAGTAGAGTCAATTTCAACTATTCTTGAGTTATTTAATTTGGTGTAATGAGTCAACAGGATTTCAGCAGGCAGTGAGAGGGATATTGAGATAGAAATAGAGGGGTAAGAATAGGAAGAGAGTGACTCACCGAAAGAAAATAGAAATGTAGAGAAAGGGAGACAGAGAGAGAGACCGAGAAACAGAGAGAGAGAGACAGAGAGAGAGAGAGAGAGAGAGAGAGAGGCAAGTTAGAAAGTGGTGACTCAGAGATAGGGAAAGCTAAACAGCAAATTGGAAAGTTTTATCTAGTATTGATTTTGCAGTGTAACATTTCTAGTGTTGATTCAGCTGTTAAATTAACACTCATTGGTTTAAAAGAACCCCAGTGTTTGTGTTAAGAACAAGTGTTTAACCAAAACCACACCTATCATTATCATTTTTCCCAGCATGCTCTATTGCGGGTTGACTTTTAGAATTATTTGTTTCAATATCTATGTTTTGATTGATTAATTAATCTTATGCTACTCAAATATAAATACCATATCTTTTTCTAAACTATTCCAACCTGTTACTGAAATGGTTGTTCCAGTTTAGATGGTTTAGGTAGTCTCATAGCTTAATCTCAGTCTGGGGGGGGGGGTTTGGCTGAACAGTCATTCTGAATGCATGTTGTGGCTGAACACAAATTCAAAATGTTGAATATCCACACTCATTTTGCAAGCCACCATAATGTGACTTGCAGGTCTGTAAAACACGAGTTTCAGACCACTGTATTGGGTAAAACTAGGCCCTCAAAATAAGGCCTTATTAAATACTTGTTGTATTGTGTTAAAAAAAATGTAATTTAGATGATCAAATATTCACTTGGAATATCAATTGGTGAAGGCCACAGGATTGGAAATGGATGAATTGCAACAAGCATGTCTCTGTCACAAACAAATACAGTTATGGGTGGTTAATCACCAAAACAGCAAACAAGAATCAGACACACCAGATCTGAACACAAATAAACCACCAAAACTCTTGCAAACCTCAGTGAATTCATCCCTCATCCGTGTTCTAAACTGCCCTATTGGCACCAAGGATTCAACATTTAATGAAGTTTGTAAATGATACGAAAACAAGGGGGGTGTTAAAACTAAAGGCTGAATTACAAAGCAAAAACAGGTTTCTAGAAATGTTTGCTAATTTATAGAAAATACATATATTACATTTACATAACATTTACACATTTACATTAACCACTTTTGGCGGTGATTACAGCCTTGAGTCTTCTTGGGTATGATGCTATAAGCTTGGCACACCTGTATTTGGGGAGTTTCTCCCATTCTTCTCTACAGATCCTCTCAAGCTCTGTCGGGTTGGATGGAGAGCGTCGCTGCACAGCTATTTTCAGGTCTCTCCAGAGATGTTCGGTCGTGTTCAAGTCTGGGCTGTGTACTGGGCCACTCATGGACAATCAGAGACTTGTCCCGAAGCCACTACTGAGGTGTCTTGGCTTTGTGCTTAAGGTCGTTGTCCAGTTGGAAGACAAATCTTCACCCCAGCCTGAGGAGCAGGTTTTCATCAAAGATCTCACTGTACTTTGCTCTGTTCATCTTTCCCTCGATCCTGACTAGTCTCCCGTCCCTGCCGTTGAAAAACACCCTCACGGCATGATGCTGCAACACCAGGCTTCACCGTATGGATGGTGCCAGGTTTCCTCCAGATGAGATGCTTCGCATTCAGGCCAAAGAGTTCAATCTTGGTTTCATCAGACCAGAGAATCTTGTTTCTCATGGACTGAGAGTCCTTTTTGTGCCTTTTGGCAAACTCCAAGCGGGCTGTCATGTGCCTTTTACTGAGTGGCTTCCGTCTGGCCACTCTACCATAAAGCCCTGCTTGGTGGAGTGCTGTAGAGATGGTTGTCAGAATGTTCTCCCATCTCCACAGAGGAGCTCTGTCAGAGGGACCATTGGGTTCTTGGTCACCTCCCTGACCAAGGCCCTTCTCCCCCGATTGCTCAGTTTGGCCAGGCGGCCAGCTCTAGGAAGAGTCTTGGTGGTTCCAAACTTCTTTCATTTAAGAATGATGGAGGCCACTGTGTTCTTGGGGACCCTCAATGCTGCATACATTTTTTGGTACTCTGCCCCATATCTGTGCCTCGACACAATCGTGTCTCGGAGCTCTACGGACAATTCCTTCAACCTCATGGCTTGGTTTTTCCTCTGACATTCACTGTCAACTGTGGGACCTTATATAGTCAGGTGTGTGCCTTTCCAAATCATGTCCAATCACTTGAATTTACAATAGGTGGACTGCAATCAAGTTGTAGAAACATCTCAAGGATGATCAATGGAAACAGGTTTCACCTGAGCTCAATTTTGAGTCTCATAGCAAAGGGTCTGAATACATATGTAAATAAGGTATTTATGTGTAAAAAAATATATATAAATGTGCAAACATTTATAAAAACCTGTTTTTGCTTTGTCATTATGGGGTATAGTGTAGGTTGAAGAGGATTTTAGAATACGGCTGTAACGTAACAAAATGTGGAAAAGGTCAAGGGGTCTGAATACTTTCCGAATGCACTGTATAAATAGTGAAGGGGACAGGTCCCAAAATCAACCCATGCGGGACAACTTTAGTAACGCTAAGGTAACTTGACACCGTCAGAAAGCACACCTGCAAGATGCCTGGTCGAGGCCCATTTCAGACAACCTCTGAATGAGTAGGGGATGGTCGACAGTATAAAAGGCCTTGAATAGGTCTATAAATATAGCACTACAATGAG
Organism: Oncorhynchus tshawytscha; assembly: GCF_018296145.1. Taxonomy (NCBI): domain Eukaryota; kingdom Metazoa; phylum Chordata; class Actinopteri; order Salmoniformes; family Salmonidae; genus Oncorhynchus; species Oncorhynchus tshawytscha. The sequence goes on along the minus strand of NC_056454.1, from coordinate 15,405,236 downwards.
TCCTAGGATCTCAGCAATTTAACACATCATTGAAGACGGGCGTAGCTGCTGAAACGGTCCTCTGTCCAGGTGCAAAAACAGACCGGTGAACATTAAGAATATCGTTCTTGGCGTTCTTAGCTGAGAGATTGCCAGTGATTCTAATATTTTTTTTGCAAGGCAAGATAGATAAAAAATTGGGCAGTAGTTATCTAGGTCAGAAGGATTCCAACATTTGTGAAGGGCGAGGACCTGCACCGCCTTCCATATCTTAAGGATAGCAACAGAAGCAATTGTTAAATAAGAATGTGGGTCAAAGGTTCAACAATGAGGGAGGCGGAAAACTGCAGTAGAAAGGGATCAAGCAACTGAGCTCCAGTAGATTTTTTTTATTTTTTTACATACGTTTTGCAAGGCATTTGGTACATCATTGACATAAAATTGTTCAAATGAAAAAGAGTGAGTTCCTGGAAGAGCATCATTCTCTGTATCTGTGTATCTGTATCAGTTTAGAGGTGAATAAAGGACACCCTCTTGTGGAACTTTAGATCTTTTCAGAAACCATTCTTTCAAATAGGGGGCCAGCTTTGGCCAAATGGTTATTAAAAGCACCACAAATGTAATTGTTTGTCTTTTATGGGACCAGAAGCTATCATAACCTGCTGGGGCAATGAGGGGGTGAAGTTTTGTTTCAAAGATTTGACCACTCAAGAATTTTGCTGGATTTCCACCACTCTCAGACACACAATTCAAGAGGTATGTTGACTTTGCTTTCCCAACCAGAGTAACACATCTATTTCTCAAATGTCTGAAGTACTGCCAGTCAGAACTAGAATCAGTCAATCTAGCCTTAGCCCAAGCTACATTTCTTTCATGAAACAATGGGTTACACCTGTTCCTTACCTTACATGTTTTATATGGGTCATGCTTATCTGACACAGAGTAAAACATTCAAGGGCCTGATCTAAATCAGATATTGACGATAGACACTCCCAATTGTAGTTCACCAGGTCATATCGAAAATGTTGCTCATTAAAAGTGCTGAAATTTCTCTTTGTAATAATGTGTGGATGCGATTTAGGTAGCTTAGTATCTCTAATGCAAGCAATGGGGCACTGGTCACTGAGCTCGTTAGCAAAGATTCAATTGGCTGTACAGTATATTGTGCATAAGAGGAGCCTTTGTCAGAATAACATCCAAAAGAGTTGAGTTTACAGGGTGTTTTAAGTTGGTTCAGATATCAGTTGAGTAAATAAAATGTTCAGTACAAATATATTTCAGTCTATCTGACACTGGCATCAACCAATCCAGGTTAAGGTCACCCAATCTTAACATTAGTTGGGTTATTCTTAGGCCCACATTTAGGACAAGACGTTCAAATCGTTTGGGGACAGAGGTGATGATACACACAACAACGTTCAAGTTGTTCTTTCTGAATATGGCGACACCCCCTCCTCTGCCAGCTCTGTCAGATCTATTCACATTATTTCCATACATACTCTTTTTTATTAACCAAGAAATGATCTAAATGATCTAAACTTCTGATATTTACATGAATCAGTCCAACAGCTGCAGGATTTCAGATGAGACAGAGTCTCTAACACAAAAACTCTATGATCAGAGAGAGAGAGACCGACCGACCGAGAGAGAGGTTAGACAAAGGTGATTACGTTAGTAAGATGTGTTGCCAAGGCCACAGGAAGAATGGAATAGTTTCGATGTTAGAAAGCCACACGGACTAATATAAACATGCATGGTGTATGACATGTATACATTGACCACTGTATCAGGTGGTTCAGCAGCTTGTCTGTCTGTCTGTCTGTCTGTCTGTCTGTCTGTCTGTCTGTCTGTCTGTCTGTCTGTCTGTCTGTCTGTCTGTCTGTCTGTCTGTCTGTCTGTCTTTGCCACTGTGTCACAATGCCAGCTCCTAGTAAGTTATTAGCATAATCGATCAGGAACATCATTTCCAAAACAAGATGATTACCTCAAAAGTGCAGAAAACCCAATTAAACATCACCACTCCAATCTCTCATTTGCTAATTCAACTCTAGCTGGCTCCTTTATTGAAAGCAACATTTTTGCGACAGGCTCAATTGCAGAGCAATCTGGAGTATGTGGTGGAAGGGAAGGCCTCTAGTCAGAAGTAAAGAGTACTGTATGTTTGTGTTTGTTTGTCTGTCTCTCTGGTAATGCTGTTTGACAGGCGCTCAGAGCCTGTTTACCGGCTGTGACATTTCACCAAGTGATCAACCTGCTGATTTATGTTAACCCTGTCATCATCACCAGCCTGCTAGTTACTTTAACCCTGTCATCATCACCAGCCTGCTAGTTACTTTAACCCTGTCATCATCACCAGCCTGCTAGTTATTTTAACCCTGCCATCATCACCAGCCTGCTAGTTACTTTAACCCTGTCATCATCACCAGCCTGCTAGTTACTTTAACCCTGTCATCATCACCAGCCTGATAGTTACTTTAACCCTGGCATCATCACCAGCCTGCTAGTTACTTTAACCCTGCCATCATCACCAGCCTGCTAGTTACTTTAACCCTGCCATCATCACCAGCCTGCTAGTTACTTTAACCCTGTCATCATCACCAGCCTGCTAGTTACTTTAACCCTGTCATCATCTCCAGCCTGCTAGTTACTTTAACCCTGTCATCATCACCAGCCTGCTAGTTACTTTAACCCTGTCATCTCCAGCCTGCTAGTTACTTTAATCCTGTCATCATCACCAGCCTGCTAGTTACTTTAACCCTGTCATCATCACCAGCCTGCTAGTTACTTTAACCCTGTCATCTCCAGCCTGCTAGTTACTTTAATCCTGTCATCATCACCAGCCTGCTAGTTACTTTAACCCTGTCATCTCCAGCCTGCTAGTTACTTTAATCCTGTCATCATCACCAGCCTGCTAGTTACTTTAACCCTGTCATCATCACCAGCCTGCTAGTTACTTTAATCCTGTCATCATCACCAGCCTGCTAGTTACTTTAATCCTGTCATCATCACCAGCCTACTAGTTACTTTAACCCTGTCATCATCTCCAGCCTGTTTTCCTTAAACTTCATCTACACTGGAGGAGGAAAATGAGAAGGACAGTATGGATCAGACTCAGGACTTAATATGTGGTGTTGCTGAATAGTTATTGCATTCTGGTACCTAGATGTTCTAAGATCATGTTAACAGATCTATATCAAAATGAGCCCAAAGATTCATCAAGATTCATCTCGTTAACTACTGTATATGAGAAGTCAAATAATTGGCAAAATGAATACATTTGCAACGTGGTCAACAACACAGTACAGGAGGAAGCTGTATCTGCCAGTAGATGTGATTGACAGGGGAGATAATGGCAGGCGAGGAGCTCCACAGACTGCTGATATGACACCGGTAAAATAGATATCCATCGCTGTTTGATTAGTGTATGTTCCCCCATAGGAGGAGGTGTGGAGGAGGAGGAGGGAGTGGGGAGGAAGAGGAGGAAGAGGAGCCGAAAAGGGGGAGGAGAGATACGTCAACATAGAACATAGACAGTGAACGTGGTGACATGTCAATCTGACTGCAATGTCTTTTAAACATGTCATGAAGCTGTTAGATGGATGAAAACCGGCAGAGATGACAGTGTGTGTGTGTGTGTGTGTGTGTGTGTGTTCGGACGTGTGTGGACATGTTTAACTATATGTGTGTGTGTGTTCGGACGTGTGTGGACATGTTTAACTATATGTGTGTGTGTGTGTGTGTGTGTGTTCAGACGTGTGTGGACATGTTTAACTACATGTGTGTGTGTGTGTGTGTGTGTGTGTGTGTGTGTGTGTGTGTGTGTGTGTGTGTTTTTGGACGTGTGTGGACATGTTTAACTACATGTGTGTGTGTGTGTGTTTGGATGTGTGGACATGTTTAACTGTGTGTGTTCGGACGTGTGTGTGTGTGTGTGTGTGTGTGTGTGTGTGTGTGTGTGTGTGTGTGTGTGTGTGTGTGAGGCCCCTGGCTATATCTGTTGATGTTAATCAGTAATATGTTGAGGTGTGATATCCCAGGCTTAGCCTAATGTAGCCCTCATTATGAAGATTATCACTACTTATTAGCGTTCCTTGCCAGGGCTAAAGGCTTATCCTACCTTATTTTCCACACAATGTGGTAATAACAAAAAAATATTGTAATATATGCCATTTAGCAGATGCTTTAATCCAAAGAAACTTACAGTCATGTGTGCATAAATTGTACGTGCGGGTGGTCCTGGGAATCGAACCGACTATCCCGGCAGTGCAATGTTCTACCAACGGAGCAACAGAGGACCACATTCTGAGCCAATGCTGGGATGATCAAACTGCCTAGTCTCCTAGTTAACATGTTCAAATCAGGGAGTCGTGTTAGTTTATGGATACATTTATGGATTATAGACGTTATGTTCCATGTTTGATACGCTCTTCGTGCTGTGTTTCAGAATTCCACCCATAAAGTAGAATAACAATCCTCTGTGTTTTCATGAGGAGCTCAACTCTGTTGAAAGTCGTTTCAATAATTCAGAGCAGAAAGCAGAAAGCATGGAGCTTTGTACCGAACGACTAAAGCACAACTACAGTCAGACATGTTTCTCCCTCACTGGAAAAAAGAGGCAACTGCAAAGTTTTCAGAATCTGAGTGGACTCTGAAATCCTGCATACAAACTACTGTTTGCCTTGTCTATGCTATAGGCCACTGGTTCCCAACCAGGTACTAGGACCCCTGGGGGTACATGAGAAGACTCATGAGACCACAGGCCTACTGGGAAAATGCACATGAGGGGGTACTTTAGGGGTACTCTGGGCAGAGTAAAATTCAGTTGGTGGAACAATAACCGATAAAGGTTAGGAACCACTGCATAGGCTCTAGACTGGTATGTACAGGATGAGTTCAATACATCAAAATCTCATGTTGTACACAATACAATTTCCCTCCATGCTTGGAACATTTAACTTCATCCTCACATGGCTCCAGGAATCCCGTAGGAATCGAGGAGAGAGAATAGCAGGTTGGTTTGAGGTGCTACTGAGTCACAGTACGAAGATGAGCGCATCGCTCCACCACTCCAGGTTGCCGCTGACTCCAAGCCGTCCGTCTGTCTGTCTGGCCTCCTATCACTTTTAATGATCTTTTCTAACTGTGTTTTGGCCTGACCATGTAGGGCTGGGAATCTGCTGGCCAGATCGTGCAGGTGTAAGCTCTCATCCTCCTCTCTATCGCTGAAGGGACAGTAATCAACCGTGTTTGCTTGGCACGCTCCATTTAATGATGAAGGGATCAAACTGAGAAATGATCATGACCACTCACACAGTGGTCCCTGGCTGCCGCACCGAGCACGACAGGCGAGGACTGAAGGAGAGAGGGAACGAGGGAGGAGGGAAGAGCCGAACGGGGTGGGATGAAATGTAGGTAAAGGGTTCAAAGTGCACTGGACCTAGCTGTTCCAAATAATTGTCATGTTCAGAGAAAGAACACCACTCATCTTTCGCCCTCTCCCGCTGTTGTGTTCTGCTGCACTACCCAAGTGCATTATAACATACCTATTAAATACAGATCTGAAGTGCCTACTGAGATGATGTCGTGATATGTCGAAGAAGAGTATGCATGTGGTGGTGATGTATGTGGTGATGGAGTTCTATTCTCGTGGAGTAAACGTACACTTAATTATACCTATCGTGTCCTTATGTTACTGAGCCTACTACACGACACCTCCTCTCCTCTCTGCTCTTCCTCCTCTTTCCGCCCTGCCACAGCTGTGTGTCCTCATCTGTGGAGAGATCAGGCTGGCACACTGTCACCCTGCTTGTCACAGCGGACACCAGGAACGAAGGGACACGATGGGCTACAATTACCAGAGATGGCATGGCAGCCATTACACAGCTTAGCAGGCCATGACTCATCAACCTCCTCCACCCTCCATTTCCACTCTCCATTTCCACCCTCAATCTGAAGGCTGAGGGAGACAGCATCTCATTTCAAGAGGCCTGTAGGATGGCACACTGGAGGGGGAAATGGAGAAGAGGAGAAAGAAGAAGCTGGCAAAAGGCGAAGGAGTCGATTGGCTCTAGAGAGAGTTCTAACAGGAAAGAGGCAGGCTGGAAATTATGCTCTGGCACTTCCTAAATTAAAGTGGGCAGGAATTCTGGGTAATCTGGACCTGAGGAAATAGGGTCCTTGGCCACCGCAGGGAGGGAGGATAGACTTGTGAGCATAATTTAGGTTTTTATCCTCCTCCCGCCTGTTTTCTTCTGGTTTTGGCGTACTGTAGTTCTGTGAATCATGTGCAAAATTGACACATTTGTTCTGTCTGCAGGCAAATCATTTATTAAAGGGATACTGTGAGAATTCGAGATTTAGGTCGTTTTCCTACTTACCCAGAGTCAAATGAACTCATGGATACCACTTTTATGTCTCTGTGTGCAGTTTGGAGATGATAGATTTTAGCATATCGTTAGCTTAGCGCAGTTCTCCGGTTACAGTATCCTCTCAAAAGCAGGGAAATACACCTTCTAATTACTCCAATGCTGGGTGGTTGGTCAGTCTTACAAAGCTATACATATACAAATGTCTTAATTTTACCAAAGATGGTCTACTATATTGACAAGATAATCGATTGACAGCTCCAACAATGGAAATACTGTACATGTCCACAAAGATGGAAGACAGGTGGGAGGAGGCTAGATCAGATGGGACTATTCTAGCCAATGAAATGAACAGATAGGTGTCAACAACAAGCAATAGAGAACATTGTATGCGTCCTAATGGCATTAACTGAGAATCGAACCCCCAATCCTGGCATTGCAAATGCCATGCTCTACCAACTGAGGAAATGAAGACCCCTAGCTATACATTTACGTTAGTTTGTAATTGTTGTTTTTTCTTGGTGTTCATTAATAAAGGAAAAATGTACGCCTACGACGCTGCACCTTGGTCTAATTCCAACAACGGACGTAACAGCAGTAGTCCAGCCAGCAGTAATAAAAGAAAAATTGCAAATCTCTGTGTTCTCTCATTAAAATGCAAGAAACAAACCGGATCTGGCAGACACACTACCACACGTGTCACGCTATATTGGGTCTTTCCTGGAAAGACTCACTGGTCTGACTTCCTGGGAAACTGGAGGAAAAATAGGGTCATTAAAAGGCATGGTCCACACTGCCCTCATTCCCCATCTCATCTCGTCCCTGTCTCTTTCCCGCCAAGTAAAGAGTGGGGGGTGGCAGGTGGGAGGACACACTGGGACACCCTGCTGTCTCTCTGTCACACTGGTCTCACACAGAGACTTCAGGTAAGTAGGTAAGGGCGTGTGAATGGGTGTGTATACAGCTTGATGACTGTATGTTTACATGACATGCACTAGGGTGTGTGTATCTGTCTAGGTGGGGGTGCTTACAGCACGTGTGCTTATGTAGGTGTGCAATTACATGTCCTTGAAACAGAGGTAAATAAGGGGTTATGTGCTCTTTACATCAGTACCCTTCTCTCCCCCTTCTTTTCAGTACCCCCTGTCAGCCCACTGCCTGTCTGCGGACCACTGCACACTTGGAGATGCCAGACCATAATCATTCTGGACAGCTCAGAGGAGCCACCGCGTCAACTGCCTACCACCTCCCCAGATCGCTCTCTCCTTTACAGGCAAGAATGTGTGTGTGTGTGTGTGTGTGTGTGTGTGTGTGTGTGTGTGTGTGTGTGAGAGAGAGAGAGAGAGAGAGAAATAGAGAGAGAGAGGTCATGTGTGAAATGGGTGGACCTGTGATAGATAAGTGGATTTGCTGTCCATCCAAGAGGAAAGCAAGCAAGATAAATTGACTGTCAAAAACACAGACACACAGGCAGGTGGGACTGAACAGACTGGGGTGTGGTCTCCAGTGTGTGTGTGTCTGAACTGGCACTATTTACTGCAGTATCTCATGGTTCACTGCCTTGCACGCACTGCCAATATCGACTCGACCACAAAGGACACACACATTTTTGAAAGAGAGTGAGGCACAGTTCCATTTTTTTCCACAGCTGAGTGAGCAAGGTACTTAACCTGGATAGCTGGGGTGGGCGCTAACTGCGTTCTGCCTGGCCATGCAGCTGTAGCCACAGATAGTATGTTAAACAAGCCTGGGTGCCACTGGCTACCACGCTGAGGAGACCTTCATTATCATAAGCGACACAGGAGACACACACACATACACTAACACACACACACACACAAACACACACACACACTGGGTAACATGCTGAGGGGCGTCTGTCTGCTACATCATCATAAACTCCATAAACAAAAATCCATACTCAATTCATTCCACTCACAGAGTTATCATTCAAGACTCCTAATCCGGAAGTGACAGCGCTAACCAAATACCATAGCCTACTGCCCATAACATAATAACAAATGCATTGACTTGACTGTACTTGAACTTGTTACGTCGAGCTGCGGTGAACTAAAAAGCGGTGTCACCTGTCTGGAAGCTTCTAGACCAGGGCTCTCCAGTCCAACCCTGATTAGCGCTGGAGCCCTGTTCTATAAAACAAAACAGACAAATGGATTGAAGTGTTGAGTTTGTCATCAGCTTAGAACCTGTTGGTTAGTCACAGCCAACCGCAGTACAGAAGACGTAATAGATTGAAACAGACTAGCCAATAAGAGTACAGAACCCTTAATAAGGCAATTAACAGTCAGGACATGCAATTTGGCAATTACTGCACAATGAAGAAAGACATGATTAGAAATATGCCTGAATAGAAACGGAAATACAAAGACAGCACAACATAATCTCTGGTCCATGTGAAGCAAAGTTCAAAGCTCTTGCTCGTGTCACTTGTCATGTGACGCATAGTTCAAAGCTCTTGCTCGTGTCACTTGTCATGTGAGGCATGAATGAAATCAAAGGTGGGTGAAATCAAATGACGAAGCACTCAAAAAGCTACTATCACTGCAGCTAATTATCACTGCTATTACCACCTGTTCAGTTTAAGATAGAGGCAATAGGAATAAGCTCTAGCATAATGTGTAGTAATTGTGTCATACATTTATACAGTAGTAATACTCTGCATTCAGGCATAAGTGCACTATATATGCAAAAGTATGTGGACACGCCTTCAAATGAGTGGATTCTGTTATTTCAGACACAGCTGTTGCCGCCAGGTGTATAAAATCGACAGCACAGCCATGCAATCTCCACAGACAAACATTGGCATAATAATTGCCAGTACCGAAGAGCTCAATTGCTTTCAACACGGCACCGTCATAGGATGCCACCTTTCCAGCAAGTAGGTAGGCCACACAAGCTCACAGAATGGGACCGCTAAGTACAGAAGCGCATAGCATGTAAAAATCCTTTGTCCTCGGTTGCAACGCTCACTACCGAGTTCCAAACCGCCTCTGGAAGCAACTTCAGCACAATAACTGTTCGTCTGGAGCTACATAAAATGGGTTTCCATGGCCGAGCAGACGCACACAATCTTAAGATCACCATGTGCAATGCAAAGTGTTGGCTGGAGCAGTTGAAACGCGCTCTCTAGAATTATGAATCACGCTTCACCATCTGGCAGTCCGATGGACATACCTGGGTTTGGCGGATGCCAGGAGCACGCTGCCTGCCCAAATGCATAGTGCCAACTGTAACTTTTGGTGGAGGAGGAATAATGATCTGGGGCTGTTTTTCATGGAACGGGCTAAATCCCTTAGTTCCAGCGAAGGAAAACCTTTACGCTACAGCATACAATGACATTCTAGACGATTCTGTGCTTCCAACTTTGGGGAAGGCCCTTTCCTGTTTCAGCGTGGCAATATCCCTGTGCACAAAGCAAGGTCCATACAGAAATGGTTTGTCGAGATTGGTGTGGAAGAACTTGACTGGCCTGCACAGAACACCTTACCTTAACCCCATCAAACAACTTTGGGATGAATTGGAACGGCGACTGCTAGCCAGGCCTAACTGCCCAACATCAGTGCCCACTAATGCTCTTGTGGATGAATGAAAGCAAGTCCCAGCAGCAAAGTTCCAACATCTAGAGGAATTCCTTCCCAGAATAGTGGAGGCTGATTTATAGCAGCAAGGAGGGCACCAACTCCATATTAATGCCCATGATTTGTTAATGAGATGTTCGAGCAGGTGTCCACAGACTTATGGTCATGTAGTGTATGATACACAGTTGAAGTCGGAAGTTTACATACACTTAGGTTGGAGTCATTAAAACACATTTTTCAACCACTCCACAAATGTCTTTAACCACTCACAAATGTCTATAGTTTTGGCAAGTCGGTTAGAACATCTACTTTGTGCATGACACAAGTCATTTTTCCAACAATTGTTTACAGACATTACAGACTCTTATAATTCACTGTATCACAATTCCAGTGGGTCAGAAGTTTACATACACTAAGTTGAATGTGCCTTTAAACAGCTTGTAAAATTCCAGAAAATTATGTCAGGGTTTTAGAAGCTTCTGATAGGCTAATTGACATAATTTCAGTCAATTGGAGGTATACCTGTGGATGCATTTCAAGGCCTAACTTCAAACTCTGTGCCTCTTTGCTTGACATCATTGGAAAATCTAAAGAAATTAGCCAAGACCTCAGGAAAAAATATTGTAGACCTTCACAAGTCTCATTCATCCTTGGGAGCAATTTCCAAACACCTGAAGGTACCACGTTCATCTGTACAAACAACATTACGCACCATGGGGCCATGCAGCCATCATACTGCTCAGGAAGGAGACGCATTCTGTCTCCTAGAGATGAATGTACTTTGGTGAGAAAAGTGCAAATCTATCCCAGAACAACAGCAAAGGACCTTGTGAAGATGATGGAGGAAACAGGTACAAAAGTATCTATATCCACAGTAAAACAAGTCCTATATCGGCACAACCTGAGAGGCCGCTCAGCAAGGAAGAAGCCACTGCTCCAAAACTGCCATAAAAAAAGCCAGAATACGTTCGTACTGTTTGAAGAAATGTCGTCCGGTCTGATGGAACAAAAACAGAACTCTTCGGCCATAATGACCATCGTTATGTTTGGAGGAAAAAGGGGGAGGCTTGCAAGCTGGAGAACACCATTCCAACTGTGAAGCACAGGGGTGACAGCATCATGTCGTGGGGGTGCTTTGCTGCAGGAGGGACTGGTGCACTTTACAAAATAGATGGCATCATGAGGCAAGGAAAATGATGTGGATATATTGAAGCAACATCTCAAGACATCAGTCAGGAAGTTAAAGCTTGGTTGCAAATGGGTCTTCCAAATGGACAATGACCCCAATCATATTTCCAAAGTTGTGGCAAAATGGCTTACGGACAACAAAGTCAAGGTATTGGAGTGGCCATCACAAAGTCCTGACCTCAATCCTATAGAAAATGTGTGGGCAGAACTGAAAAAGCGAGTGAGAGCAAGGAGGCCTACAAACCTGACTCAGTTACACCATCTCTGTCAAGAGGAATGGGTCAAAATTCACCCAACTTATTGTGGGAAGCTGGTGGAAGGCTACCAGAAACGCTTGACCGAAGTTAAACAATTTCTAGGCAATGCTACCAAATACTAATTGAGTGCATGTAAACTTCTGACCCACTGGGAATGTGATGAAATAAATAAAAGCTGAAATAAATCATTCTCTCTACTATTATTCTGACATTTCACATTCTTAAAATAAAGTGGTGATCTTAACTGACCTAAGACAGGGGATTTTTACTAGGATTAAATGTCAGGAATTGTGAAAAACAGAGTTTAAATGTATTTGGCTAAGGTGTATGTAAACTTCCGACTTCAACTGTAAATGCTATGATGGTGTTGGTACTGCATGGTATTATGAATGTGGTGTACCTATATTCATCTGATGGTGTTGGTACTGCATGGTATTATGAATGTGGTGTACGTACATTAATCGGATGGTGTTGGTACTGTATGGGTGTATGAGTGTGATGTAGGTACAGTGTTATTATCCTGATGGTGTTGGTACTGTATGGGTGTATGAGTGTGGTGTAGGTACAGTGTTATTATCCTGATGGTGTTGTTGCATTGGCCCTAATCCTTAGCAGAGCTGGCTGTGTTGCAACACTCTACCCTGCCTCCACACACAAAGACGAGCCTTGCTAGATTTTCTGCTCCACAGAATTAGGTGCAGCTAGCTAATAACAACATCCTGCTGTGACCAAGCCTGCCAGGGCTCACATACACACACGTACACACACAAACACATAATTGGATAAACACACACACATACACACACACACACACAAATGCACATGGAGATCCACTCCAACACACACATAGAGACACAGAGGCAGAGAAAGACACACACATCTGCACACATATTCGTTAACAGGCTCACACAAACAAATGTACACACACATTCACACACGTTGCTCTGTGCTGCAGCCAGTAAGAAGGTTCAAGTCCTTCCCTGCTCGGCTGTCCCCCACCCTGCCTCCCACTGCCTCTCTGTGCAAGGCTCAATTTGCCATCAGGCGATATCGATTCTGCTGCCTGCAGGCTTTTTATAGCAACCAGCACCATCATTAGGGCCCAGCCCAAACACTGCCTGCCTGCCTCCCTGCCCATCTGAGAGAGACAGGGTATAGGGAAAGATGGAGAGTAGAGAAAGACGGAGAGAGAGAGAGTGAGAGCGAGCAAGACATATACAGTAGAAGGAGAGATAGCTAGAGAGAGGGGGGTGAGAGAGGGGGGGGATTTGGAAATAGAGATAGAGATGGCAAGGAATCAGGAAGACAGAGATTCAGAGGAATGAGGAAGACAGAGAGTCAGAGGAATGAGGAAGGCAAAGAGTCAGAGGAATGAGGAAGACAGGGAGTCAGAGGAATGAGGAAGACAGTGAGTCAGAGGAATGAGGAAGACAGAGAGTCAGAGGAATGAGGAAGACAGAGTCAGAGGAATGAGGAAGACAGCGAGTCAGAGGAATGAGGAAGACAGAGAATCAGAGGAATGAGGAAGACAGCGAGTCAGAGGAATGAGGAAGACAGAGAGTCAGAGGAATGAGGAAGACAGAATCAGAGGAATGAGGAAGACAGAGTCAGAGGAATGAGGAAGACAGAGTCAGAGGAATGAGGAAGACAGCGAGTCAGAGGAATGAGGAAGACAGAGAATCAGAGGAATGAGGAAGACAGAGAGTCAGAGGAATGAGGAAGACAGAGAGTCAGAGGAATGAGGAAGACAGAGAGTCAGAGGAATGAGGAAGACAGAGAGTCAGAGGAATGAGGAAGACAGAGAGTCAGAGGAATGAGGAAGACAGAGAATCAGAGGAAGACAGCGAGTCAGAGGAATGAGGAAGACAGAGAGTCAGAGGAATGAGGAAGACAGAGAGTCAGAGGAATGAGGAAGACAGAGAGTCAGAGGAATGAGGAAGACAGAGAGTCAGAGGAATGAGGAAGACAGAGAGTCAGAGGAATGAAGAAGACAGAGTCAGAGGAATGAGGAAGACAGAGTCAGAGGAATGAGGAAGGGAAAGAGTCAGAGGAATGAGGAAGACAGAGTCAGAGGAATGAGGAAGACAGAGTCAGAGGAATGAGGAAGACAGAGAGTCAGAGGAATGAGGAAGACAGAGAGTCAGAGGAATGAGGAAGACAGAGAGTCAGAGGAATGAAGAAGACAGAGTCAGAGGAATGAGGAAGACAGAGAGTCAGAGGAATGAAGAAGACAGAGTCAGAGGAATGAGGAAGACAGAGTCAGAGGAATGAGGAAGGGAAAGAGTCAGAGGAATGAGGAAGACAGAGTCAGAGGAATGAGGAAGACAGAGTCAGAGGAATGAGGAAGACAGAGTCAGAGGAATGAGAAAGGGAAAGGGAGAGTGAAAGAGAAAGAGAGGAAGAGGTACTGCAGAGTGAAGAGAGGGGGAGAAACAGAGAGAGAAGGAGAGAGAGATGGAAAAGTCTCAGAAATACTGGTGCCTTGTTGTTTATCACTAATTACACATGTACTTTATATTCCAAATGCTAATGTAAGTGCAGTCACACTGTGATATGTGCTGTACCATAAGAAACAGCCTAAGTAGGATTTACTGCCTAATGTTAGGTAACATCTTGGTAATCACTTCATTTCCCTGGCTTCTATTACATGGGCATTAAATTAATATGTATCCTAAGTAGCTTTCAAAACAGAGCTGAGGGGGTGTTGTCGCTATCTTAATTAGGGTAGATATTCCTAAATCATAAACATACACATTTAGTGTGACTGAAAGAAATCATGGTTGACTATACTACCAAATCATAAACATATAAGACATGCTTTAATTTGTGTGTCTGTGTCCTTATGTGCATGTGCATGTGTGTGCATACGTACATGAGTGTGTGTGTGTGTGTGTGTGTGTGTGTGTGTGTGTGTGTGTGTGTGTCAGCAGCCAGGTCCATACATGCCCATTTAGCAGGTCCACGCCACTCGCCCGCTCCCCTCTGACTGGAACTTATCCTCCAGCTCTGAATCAATGATTATGATGCAGAGGGAATTGCTCTCTCTCTCTCTCTCTCTCTCATTCAGCGCCACCACCACTCCCCCCAGCCGGCAGATTGAATAACACAATCAAATTATAGTGGTAGAGTATAAACAGCTTTCAGCTTTCAGGGCATAAACAGCTTTCAGGGCATGAAAAGCATTCAGCTTTCAGGGCATAAACAGCATTCAGGCCAATGGAGGGGGTTTCAGCAGCATGAGGTGGGGTGGCGTGCAAGCCAAGCAGGATAGGGTCGTTTGAATCTCCTGAGAGGCCCAATCATGGGCCTGTCACTTATGAAAATGCTGCATAATGCATTTCTATTGGGGGACATTACAGTAAGTGTCCTCGGGCTGTTGTGTCAAGTTGACAAGCCACAGTGGAGGAAATTGGAAAAGACATCAACACACGGAAACACACAAATAACCTATACACAATTATATACAATACAATACACAGAAACGTAAATGACCTATTGCAATCATAAACACTTGTAAAGAGAAATACACCTATTTTCTGCTCACGAAGGCAGTCATATAAACACTCACTTCAAAATATACTGACTTATGCAGTACATGCATGCAGATACGTTTGACACCATTCATACTGTACACCAAAGCTGTACATGTTCAACTGCAGGCTTATCTCACCAGACATTTCCCGTCTTCTATACCCAATGGGTAAGTGCGCTGTAAGGAAAAATTGTGTTGTTTTTACGATAACTTACTGGCATCCAGTTACCTGTAAGTTACGGTAAAAAAAAAAAGTACAGTATGTTACCGTAAATTCGAAATACACTGATTTAACAGTACATTACTATAAACTGTATATTAATGCCCTGTTTAACCAAAGTTCATTTGGAATTTATTGTAACATACTGTACCTTTTTTTTTACCGTAACATTTAAATTGAAATCGATATGCTGACATCTCCTACAGGGCTTTCGCACTCAGATTGTTCAGATGGTTATTACTAAACTGAGAATTGTTGGCAGGCAATGAAGCCTCAACTAGCCTTGGGACAGCATCCTCATCCCTCCTTGCTCCAGTCGCCTCCTACTCCACACATGTAGCACAACATCCAAGTATAACCTAATACGTCATCCGGTTTGTGATCGTCTCAAGACCATGGCGACACGTGGAAACCCATGGCATGGCTGAATCTATGAAGGGTTTTACACCTCTATTTTTTTAGAAGATTGACTCACAGATGTTTCTGGAAAAATGACATGAGAACTTCAGATTGTGTATAGTTTCGATATCTCTATCGCCAAAAATGCAACACCCGGTTGCATCGCAAGACCCGATGTGGACGATGTTAACCCATTGTGGGAAACGATGCTAAACTCTTATGAGAGCTTTCAGAGGACTCAGGTCTGTGTTCAGACATCCAGAATTCAGGATCTCTAAAGGAGAAAACTCACCAGACCGAATGTCGGTAAGTACAGCACAGGGCCGTTTGTTTGCAGTTCGTTAGCTTGCTATCGCCATGTTTTTTTATACTGTAGGTACCACCCACCGGCGGGGGCTGACGGACGTCATTTCCCACCTGCTTCTACATGTAGAATCGGTTTAAGGTCGGTTTTCAAATTACAGCCGGCAACATTTTTCAGAGATCCTAAGTACTATCAGTCGGCAAGCGCACGACAATCCTATTGGTCTGTCTGTGCCTTAAGCAACAGGTGTGGGGTTGGGACTAGTTCAACCAGGTCACCCGTGATACAAGTCAGTATCCGACACCCATCCATGTCTGACGACATTGGGAGATGACGTGTAAAACCGGCCACTACGGGCAACAGTGAGCGCTATTACCTTCAAGTAGGTTTCGGATTTGCGAGGGCATTGTGGACAGGGATAGCAGATTGGTGTAAGCATCTCCCTCTGATTCCATGTTGTTTTTGAGATATTTGTTTTAAGCCTATCCCAAACCTTAACCCTTACCTTAACCATTCAGAGTTAATGCCTAAACTTAACCTTAAAAATGTGGAGTTAAGGCCTAAACTTAACCACTTTGAAATATAATGTTTGAGAAACATCGATGACGTGAGACAGAGCTAGAGCTAGCATGGGACTTCTGAGTATGCCTTTTTTATTAAGTGGTCTGCTACTCTGTCTGACTCCCTCTCTAACAGGGCCAACTTACACAAACACAGAGCAGATAGCTGTCATAGGATGGATGATTTGTATCCCATTAAGTCTCCCCATTTCCTCTCTCTCTCTCCCTCTCCATCTATCCATTCATCTCTCTCCCCTTTCCTCTCTCTCTCTCTATCCATTCATCTCTCTCCCCTTTTCTCTCCCTCTCCATCTATCCATTCATCTCTCTCCCCTTTCCTCTCTCTCTCTCTCTCTCTCTCTATCCATTCATCTCTCTCCCCTTTTCTCTCCCTCTCCATCTATCCATTCATCTCTCTCCCCTTTCCACTCTCTCTCTCTATCCATTCATCTCTCTCCCCTTTTCTCTCTCTCTCCATCTATCCATCCATCTCTTCACCTTTCTCACTCTCTATCCATCCATCTCTCTCCCCTTTTCTCTCTCGCTGTCATCTCTCTCTCTCTCTCTCTCTCTCTCTCTCTCTCTCTCTCTCTCTCTCTCTCTCTCTCTCTCTCTCTCTCTTTCTCTCTCTCTCTCTCTCTCTCTCTCGATATGAACTCCATATACTGAAACGGTGAGTCACTCTGTGGGAAGATAAATAATCCTGCTGTCACTTCAGGGAAGGACTTATGAAATAGAAGAGGCTGTACACACTCTTATGCCGTAACATCACTAACACTCCACACATACTGTACAGTACCTGCCAAAAGTTCGGAATAGTTTTGAACTATTTTCTACATTGTAGAATCATTGTGAAGACATCAAAACTATGAAATAACACATATGGAATCATGTAGTAACCAAAAAAGTGTTAAACAAATGAAAATATATTTTATGTTGGAGATTCTTCAAAGTAGCCACCCTTTGCCTTGATGACAGCATCACTCTGCATTCCAACTCATCCCAAACCATCTTAATTGGGTTGAGGCTGGGCGATTGTGGAGGCCAGGTCATCTGATGCAGCACTCCATCACTCTCCTTCTTGGTCAAATAGCCCTTACACAGCCTGGTAGTGTGTTTGGGTCATGTCCTGTTGAAAAAAATGATAGTCCCACTAAGCGCAAACCAGATGGAATGGCGTGTCGTTCTGCAGCGGTAGCCCTGCTGGTTAAATGTGCCTTGTATTCTAAATAAATCACTGACAGTGTCAACAGCGAAGCACAATCACACCTCCTCCTCCATGCTTCACGGCGGGATCCACACATGCAGGGATCCTCCGTTCACTTACTATGCGTCTCACAAGGACACATCGGTTGGAATATAAAATCTCAAATTTTAACTCATCAGACCAAAGGACAGATTTCCACCGGTCTAATGTCCATTGCTTGTGTTTCTTGGCCCGAACTAGTCTCTTATTCTTATTGGTGGCATTTAGTAGTGGTTTCTTTGCAGCAATTCGACCACGCATGCCTGATTCACGCAGTCTCCTCTGAACAGTTGAAATGTGTCTGTTACTTATTCTCTGTTGCAGAGGTAACTCTGGGTCTTCCTTTCCTGTGGCAGTCCTCATGAGAGGTAGTTTCATCATAGTGCTTGATGATTTTTCGACTGCACTGACCTTCTTGTCTTAAAGCTATGATGGACTGTCATTTATCTTTGCTTATTTGAGCTGTTCATGCCATAATATGGACTTTGTCTTTTACCAAATAGTGCTATCTTCTGTATACCAGCCCAACCTTGTCACAACACAACGGATTGGCTCAAACACATCAAGAAGGAAATAAATTCCACAAATTAACTTTTAACAAGGCACACCTGTTAATTCAAATCAAATCAAATCAAATCGAAATCAAATGATTGAAAATCATTCCAGGTGACTAACTCATTAAGCTGGTTGAGAGAATGCCAAGTATGTGCAAAGCTGTCATCAAGGCAAAGGGTGGCTATTTGAAGAATCTCAAATATAAAATATATTTTGATTTGTTTAACACTTTTTTGGTTACTAAATGATTGTATGTGTTATTTCAGTGTTTTGATGTCTTGACTATTATTCTACAATGTAGAAAATAGGAAAAAATAAAGACAAACCCCGGAATGAGTAGGTGTGTCCAAACATGATCATACACACATGTATACATATACTTATATAGGCACACACAACCATATACAGTGCCTTCAGAAAGTATTCATACCCCCTGACTAATTCCCTATTTTGTTGTGTTACAGCCTGAATTCAAAAGGGATAAAAAAAACATGTTTTTTCTCACCCATTTACACACAATACCAACAATGACAAAGTGAAAGCATGTTTTTAGAAAATGTAGCAAATATATTGAATATAAAATACTGAAATATCTCATTTACATTTGTATTCAAACCCCTGAGTCAATGCTTTGTAGAAGCCCCTTTGGCAGCTATTACAGCTGTGAGTCTTTCTGGGTTTGACCATTATTCTTTTCATAATTCTTTAAGCTCTGTCAAATTGGTTGTTGATTATTACTAAAGATTTTCAGTTCTTGCCAAAGATTTCCAGGTAGATTTAAGTCAAATCTGTATCTCGGCCACTCAAGAACATTCACTGTCTTCTCGGTAAGCAACTCCACTTTAGATTTGGTCTTGTATTTGGTCTTGCCACTCTGTCAGAGTGACCATCGGGTTCGTGGTCACCTCCTTGACCAAGACCTTTCTCCCCCGATTGCTCAGTTTGGCCAGGCGGCCAGCTCTAGGACGAGTCTTTGAGGTTCCAAACTTCTTCCATTTAAGAATGATGGAGGCCACTGTGTTCTAGGGGACCTTCAATGCTGCAGACATGTGTTGGTACCCTTCCCCAGATCTGTGCCTCAACACAATCCTGTCTCGGAACTCTACGGACAATTTATTCGACCTCATTTAAAATATATATATTTTTTTTCATTTAAATAACTAGGCAAGTCAGTTATAAGAATAAATTCTTATTTACAATGATGGCCTACACCGGCCAAACCTGGACGATGCTGGGCCAATTGTACACCGCCATATGGAACTCCCAATCACAGCCGGTTGGGATACAGCCTGTATTCAAACCAGGGTGTCTGTAGTGATGCCTCTAGCACTAAGGTGCAGTGACTTAGACCACTGCGCCACTCGGGAGCAGTCTTCAGGAGCCCATAGCTTGGTGTTTGCTCTGACATGTATTGTCAACTGTGGGACCTTACATAGACAAGTGTGTCTCTTTCGAAATCATGTCCAATCAATTGAATTTACCACAGGCGGACTCCAATCAAGTTGTAGAAACATCTCAAGGGTGATCAATGGAAACAGGATGCACCTGAGCTTATTTTCGCGTCTCATAGCAAAGGGTCTGAATACTTAAGTAAATAAGTTACTTCTGTTTTTATTTTGTACAAACATTTGCAAACATTTCTAAAAATCTGTTATCACTTCATCATTATGGGGTCCAATTCTTTAGGATCTAATCTATGTCACATGACTGGGCAGGGGTGCATCCACCCTCTGGGGAGCCAGCCAATCAGAATGAGTTTTTCCCCACAAAAGGGCTTTATTACAGACAGAAATACTACTCCTCATCAAGTTGGATGGGTTCCGTTGGTGTACAGCAATCTTTAAGTCATACCACAGATTCTCAATTGGATTGAGGTCTGGGATTTGACTAGACCCTCACAAGACATTTAAATGTTTACCCTTAAACCACTTGAGTTTTGCTTTAGCAGTATGCCTAGGGTCATTGTCCTGCTGGAAGGTGAACCTCCGTCCCAGTCTCAAATCTCTGAAAGACTGAAACAGGTTTTCCTCAAGAATTTCCCTGCATTTAGAGCCATCCATCATTCCTTCAATTCTGACCAGTTTCCCAGTCCCTGCCGATGGAAAAACATCCCCACACCATGATGCTGCCAACACCATGCTTCACTGTGGGGATGGTATTCTCGGGGTGATGGGAGGTGTTGGGTTTGCACTAGACATAGCGTTTTCCTTGATGGCCAAAAAGCTCAATTTTAGTCTCATCTGACCAGAGTACCTTTTCCAATGTGTTTGGGGAGTCTCCCACAGGCCTTTTGGCAAACACCAAAAGCCACTCTTCTGTAAAGCCCAGCTTTGTGGCGTGTACGGCTTAAAGTGGTCCTATGGACAGATACTCCAATCTCCCGCTGTGGAGCTTTGCAGCTCCTTCAGGCCACGCTCAAGGTCCTAAATGATATCATAAGCGCCATCGATAAAAGACAATAATGTGCAGCCGTATTCATCGACCTGGCCAAAGGCGTTTGACTCTGTCAATCACCACATTCTTATCGGCAGACTCAAAAGCCTCAACTACTTCTCAGACTTCAGTGTGTCAAATCGGAGGGCCTGTTGTCCGGACCTCTGGAAGTCTCTATGGGGGTGCCACAGGGTTCAATTCCCAGGCCAACTCTTTCCTCTGTATACATCAATGATGTCGCTCTTGCTGCTGGTGATTCTCTGATCCACCTCTACGCAGACGACACCATTCTGTACACTTCTGGCCCTTCTTTGGACACTGTGTTAACAAACCTCCAGACGAGCTTTAATACCATACAACTCTCCTTCCGTGGCCTCCAATGGCTCTTAATTGCAAGTAAAACTAAATACATGCTCTTCAACCGATCACTGCCCGCACCTGTCCGCCCGTCCAGCATCACTACTCTGGACGGATCTGACTTAGAATATGTGGACAACTACAAATACCTTGGTTAGACTGTAAACTTACCTTCCAGACTCACATTAAGCATCTCCAATCCAAAATTGAATCTAGAATCGGCTTCCTATTTCGCAACAAAGCATCCTTCACTCAAACATACCCTCGTAAAACTGACTATCCTACCGATCCTTGACTTTGGCGATGTCATTTACAAAATAGCCTCCAACATTCTACTCAGAAAATTGGATGCAGTCTATGACAGTGCCATCTGTTTTGTCACCAAAGCCCCATATACTACTACCCACCACTGTGACCTGTATGTTCTCGTTGGCTGGCCCTCGCTTCATATTCATCGCCAAACCCACTGGCTCCAGGTCATCTATAAGTCTCTGCTAGGTAAAGCCCCGCCTTATCTAAGCTCACTGGTCACCATAACAACACCCACCCATAGAACGCGCTCCAGCAGGTATATTTCACTGGACTCATTTCTCCCTCACTAACTTTAAGCATCAGCTGTCAGAGCAGCTCACAGATCATCACACTTGCACATAGCCTACCTGTAAATAGCCCATCCAACTACCTCATCCCTATACTGTTAATTTTTTTTTAAATTGCTCCTTTGCACCCCAGTATCTCTACTTGCACATTCATCTTCTGCACATCTATCACACCAGTGTTTAATTGCTAAATTGTAATTACTTTGCCACTACGGCCTATTTATTGCCTTACCTCCCTCACCTCATTTGCATACACTGGCAGGTTTGTCATATTCGTTCCAATTCTTTTGTTCCATTAACAATGGATGTAATGGTGCTTCGTGGGATGTTCAAAGTTTTGGATATTTTTTATAACCCAACCCTGATCTGTACTTCTCCACAACTTTGTCCCTGACCTGTTTGGAGAGCTCCTTGGTCTTCATGGTGCCGCTTGCTTAGTGGTGCCCCTTGCTTAGTGGTGTTGCAGACTCTGGGGCCTTTCAGAACAGGTGTATATATACTGAGATTATGTGACAGATCATGAGACACTTAAATAAAGTCCACCTGTGTGCAATCTAACAAATTATGTGATTTCTGAAGGTAATTGGTTGCACCAGATCTTATTTAGGGGCTTCATAGCAAAGGGGGTGAATACATACAGTATGCACGCACCACTTTTCTGTTTTAAATTTGTATTTATTTTTTGAAACTTTTTTGAAAGTGATTTTTTTTCATTTCACTTCACCAATTTGGACTATTTTGTGTATGTCCATTACATGAAATCCAAATTAAAATCCATTTAAATTACAGGTTGTAATGCAACAAAATAGGAAAAACGCCAAGGGGGAATTAATACTTTTGTAAGGCACTGTATTTCAGCTCATGAAACACTTTATATGTTACATTGTATATTTTTGTTCAGTGTAGTAATGTGTTGCATTGGATTTGCCCAAAAACCAAAACACTTTGTTTTCAGGACAAAAAGTGAATTTGTTTGCCACATTTTCTGCAGTATTCATTTAGTGCATTGTTGCCAACAGGATGCATACTTTGGAATATTTTTATTCTGTACAGGCATCCTACTTTTCACTCTTTAGTGTAGTGAATAACTACAATGTTGTTGATCCATCCTCAGTTTTCTCTTATCACAGCCACTACATGTTAACTCCTGAAATTATTTCGGCTTGCCATAACAAAAGGTTTGAATACTTTGAAAAACCTAATTTTACTTTGATGTTATGGGGAATTGTGTGTAGGACAGTGAAACAAAAATATCGATGGAATCCATTTTAAATTCAGGCTGTAACACAAAAAAAATGTGAATAAAGTCAAGGAGTCTGAATACTTTCTGAAGACACAGTAAATCATGATAAACTCAAGTTTTACAAGTGCATGCACACACACACACACACACACACACACACACACACACACACCCTGATGCTGTAGGAGCTGATTATACGGAGCGAAGGTTCTGGGCTTTTTAAAGCTAAGAACTGCTTTGAGGAAAGGTTATGGAGCTTGTGCATTGAGACATGACTCACTCACCCTCTGCTGTCTAAATACCAGATGCAAAAGGGATCAGACAGACACATTCATCTCCTATCTGCTGTAACGCAGCGGGAGGGAGAGAGAGAGGATGGAGGGAGAGTGAGAGAGAGGGGCGGGAGGGAGAAAGGTGTGGAGAGATGGATATAAATAGAGAGAAACAGAGGGAGAGACAGGTGAAGGTGTGACGGAATAGGGCGAGAGAATCAAATCAAATGTTAATTGTCACATGCGCCGAATGCAACAAGTGTACCCTGCAATGCTTACTTACGAGCTATTTCCCAACAATGCAGTTAAAAAGTAATAGCATTTACAAATAGATTCAAAGAAAATAGTAACACAATAAAATAACAATAATGTGGCCATATAACAGGCTATATACAAGCAGTACCGGTACTGGGGTACGAGGTACTTGGGGTGGTTGATTGAGGTAATATGTACAGTACATGTAGGTTTGGTGAGGTGATTGATTTAAGTACTATGTACATGTAGGTAGGGGGTTGAAAGCAGAAAGTCCAGGTAGCCATTTCATTAACTGTTCAGCAGTGTTATGGCTTTGGGGTAGAGCTGGTCAGGAGCCTTTTGGTCTCAGACTTGGCGCTCCGGTACCGCTTGCAATGCGGTAGCAGAGAGAACAGACAGTGACAGGATTCTTTGACTATTTTTAGGGCCTTCCTATGTTACTGCCTGGTATATCGGTCCTGGATGACAGGCAGCTCAGACCCAGTGATGCACTGGGCCGTACACACTACCCTCTGTAGCGCATTGCGGTCGGTTGCGGAGCAGTTGCCATACCAGGCGGTGATGCAGCCAGTCAAGATGTTCTCAATGGTGCAGATGTAGAACTTTCTAAGGGCCCATGTCACATTTTTTCAGCTTCCTGAGGGGGAAGAGGCATTGTCATGTCCTCTTCACAACTGTGTTGGTGTGTTTGGACCATGATAAGTCCTTAATGATGTGGACACCGAGGGAGCTCTTGCCTAAGTAGAAGAAAGAGATGTGGTGCTCGAGCGAAAGATGGAAGGAGGCTAAGGGAAGCACAGCACAGCAAAATAGACAGAGAAAAGGTAGGGAGAGCCAGAGGTGGTGAAAAGGGAGGTCACACCTCTTGACACATAATCCATCAGCACTAAGCATTAGAGCCAGAAAAAGCCCAGGGACAGTAACACACACACACACACACAGGACAGGCCACGGAAAGCAAAACATGACTTAAATTTAACAAGTAAGGCCAGGACAGACATGAAAACCCACTGCTCTGCACTTGGCCAGCATCTCACTGCAGTTCTCATTCCGGTATGAGCCACATGTACTCAATATGTGTTCTCTGTAAGTGACTTCGGGTAATTGACCCCACCCTTAACAATACTGTAATTAGGGACGGAGCCAAAGTGACAATCTGCAGTTCAGTAATCTGCATGCAGCGGGGATCTGTTCAATAGACTGGCACAAGGTCTTATATACTCCTCGTATTTATACTCTGTGTGTGTGTGTGTCTGTGTGTGTCTGTCTGTCTGTCTGTCTGTGTGTGTGTGTGTGTGTGTGTGTGTGTGTGTGTGTGTGTGTGTGTGTGTGTGTGTGTGTGTGTGTGTGTGTGTGTGTGTGTGTGCGTGCGTGTGTGTGTGTCCTCCACCAAGGGCAGAAAGCCTTATACTCCTCAATCAAATCACAACAGCACACCACTTAGCAAGCACACCCTGCCTAACACAATCCAATTTAGAGGAATTCACTACAGGCCTAGCTTAATCTCTCTCTCTCTCTCGATTGATTTTATTTGACATTTAAAAAATATATATATACATGTATACACAGTACATACATTTTAAAACATGTGAGGGATAGCACAGTAAAGCCAATTACTTACATTGTGGTCCCTTCAGTTCATATCAGACCAGAGTCGTTCAGCTGTCGCCTCCACACCCACTGTAAATCCCTTGTCAAACCTCTTCTAATTCTCCTTCTTGCGTTTTCCCCTTAAGGGGATAGTTTCCCCAAATTACAAAATTACTTTTTAGTTTTTCAAATGCAAATTTTTGAGCAAATGTGGCACAAATCCAATGCAAGCCAATTATACCTATTAGCATTTCCGCGCTCCATATCCAAATCCCCCCTGTAATTTGGGTGAACTATCCCTTTAAGGCTCTAAACAATGGTGTTTATCTCCATCCCACACCTGGACATGCTGTTTCAGCCAGGGGCAGGGTGACAGACTGTACATCTAAACAAATGCACAAGGGAAACAGAAACAAACAGCTCCAATAGAAGTATATTGCCTAGACAGCGTAAGGTGATAATGTCAATTAGCAAGAGGGGCATCTTGGTAACAAAACAACTATGAATAACTGTCTAGGGAAAGAAGGAGACTGAATGACGTGATGTTTACCCTAGCACCATTCTCTGACACCTTGTTAGATCGTTTCCAAGATTGGTGACCTTTGCTGTCATTAGACACTCATTAGAAACCTGTATAGAGGTCACAGGTCAAAGTTCTTCACGGAGGTTATTACATGACTGTCAAATAACTTCATGGACTAGAACCCACCCTTTAACATGAACAACATAACCCTGCCTCGCACAAAGCCTGAAGGCAGATGATATCCCCTAGAGCAGCGGTATTCAAACCTGACCTTACAAGGTTGGGACGACTGCTGGTTTTCTGTTCTACCTGACGATGAATTTCACTCGGGTCCAAATCAGTCCCGAATTAGAGGTTTTAAATCATGGAAGTGGCTTTGTAGTCCAGATTTGAATGTGAAGGCCCTAGAGCTTTACATACAGCCTTTAGTTCAGCAGGTTAACACTGTCTTCACTGGTAGATGAGCCACACCCAGGTTCTATTCATTACGTAGCCTACACACTATAGTCATTCCATGCCATTACAGACTTCAGGCACACACTATGGCAAATAAAGGCACATTACCTTTTCACATTTCGAAAAAACACCCACTATTTAATGATCCAGTGCCTCTTCAGTTTAAGTAGCATAGGCCTCTTCAAGAGACCGATCTGTCCTGGATCCGCTACGGCTCAAATTCATTCAACACCCACTGTGACCCACATAACAAAGAGAGCCATGGCTTAGTCGAAGTGATGATTAGTACTATGCTCCCACGCACTTCACTACTGTATGCTACAGTACACTACAAATGGCACACACACACACACACACACACACAAACACCCAACACACATAATGCCCCTGCATCCCTGTGTCTATGAGTGTTCAGATGACAAGTCGTTAGACGTGGCTGGGTACCATCATCCTACAAACACGACGCAGAAATGCAATCAAACCACCCATAGACATATGCCAATGTTTACACAGTGTCTTGATGGTTACCTTCACACACACACTTTATTCATACATACTGTACATACATGCATACTGTACATACAGTACCAGCCAAAAGTTTGGACACACCTATTCATTCAAGTTTTTTTTATATACATTGTAGAATAATAGTGAAGACATCGAAACACTGAAATAACACATATGGATTCATGTAGTAACCAAAAAAGTGTTAAACAAATCAACATATACTTAATATTCTAGATTCTTTGAAGTAGCCACCCTTTGACTTGATTACAACTTTTCACACGCTTGGCATTCTCTCAACCAGCTTCACGAGGTAGTCACCTGGAATGCATTTCAAATAACAGGTGTGCCTTATTCAAAGTTCATTTGTGGAATGTCTTTCCTTCTTAACACGTTTGAACCAACCAGGGTATGGGTGGTATACAGAAGATAGCCTCATTTCATAAAAGACCAAATAAGCAACGAGAAATAACAGTCCACCATTACTTTAAGAAATGAAGGTCAGTCAATATGGAAAACTTCAATAACTTTTAAAGTTTCATCAAGTGCAATCGCTAAAAATCATGAAGCACTATGATGAAACGGGCTCTCATGAGGACCGCCACAGGAAAGGAAGACTCAGAGTTACCTCTGCTGCACAGGATAAGTTCATTAGAGTTAACAGCACCTCAGATTGCAGCCCAAATAAATGCTTCACAGTGTTCAAGTAACAGACAACTGTTCAGAGGAGACTGCGTGAATCAGGCCTTCATGGTCGAATTGCTGCAAAGAAACCACTACTAAAGGAAACCAATAAGAAGACACTTGCTTGGGCCAAGAAACACGAGCAATGGATGTTAGACTGGTGGAAATCTGTCCTTTGGTCTGATGAGTCCAAATCTGAGATTTTTGGTTCCAACCGCCGTGTCCTTGTGAGACAAAGAGTAGGTGAACGGATGATCTCCGCATGACTGGTTCCCACCATGAAGCATGGAGGAGGAGGTGTGATGGTGTGGGGGTGCTTTCCTGGTGACACTGTCAGTGATTTATTTAGAAGTCAAGGCACACTTAACCAGCATGGCTACCACAGCATTCTGCAGCGAGACGCAATCCCATCTGGTTTGCACTTAGTGGGACTATCATTTGTTTTTCAACAGGACAATGACCCAAAACACACCTCCAGGCTGTGTGAGGACTATTTTACCAAGGAGAGTGATGGAGTGCTGCATCAGATGACCTGGCCTCCACAATCCCCCGACCGCAGAGTGAAGGAAAAGCAGCCAACAAGTGCTCAGCATATGTGGGAAAGAATTCCAGGTGAAGCTGGTTGAGAGAATGCCAAGAGTGTGAAAAGCTGTCATCAAGGAAAAGGGTGGCTACTTTGAAGAACCTCAAATATAAAATACATTTTGATTTGTTTAACACTTTTTTTGGTTACTACATGATTGTAGGGGTCCAGATTCTGCAGCTCTTTCAGAACATCAGCTATCTGGATTTGGGTGAAGGAGAAGTAGAGGAGGCTTTTGCAAGTTGCTGTGGGGGGTGCAGAGCTGTTAACCGAGGTAGGTGTAGCCAGGTGGAAAGCATGGCCAGCCGTAGAAAAATGCTTATTGAAATCCGTGATTATCGTATATTTATCGGTGGTGACAGTGTTTCCTAGCCTCATTGCAGTAGGCAGCTGGGAGGAGGTGCTCTTATTCTCCATGGACTTTAGTGTCCCAGAACATTTTGGAGTTTATGCTACAGGACGCAAATTTCTGTTTGAAAAAGCTAGCCTTTGGTTCCTAACTTCCCTGAAATGTTGCATATCACGGGGGCAAATCGATGCTAATGTCAAACGCCACAGGATGTTGTTGTGCTGGTCGAAGGCAGTCAAGTCTGGAGTGATTTGGAGATAGAGCACTTGCATGCCCCATTTTATGAAGCACTTTTAAAGAGGCATCCTCTACTAACGGAATGAAGTCAATATCCTTCTAGGATACCCGGGCCAGGTCGATTAGAAAGGCCTGCTCGCTGAAGTGTTTTAGGGAGTGTTTGACAGTGATGAGGGGTGGTCGTTTGACCGCGGACCCATTACGGACGCAGGCAATGAAGCAATGATCGCTGAGATCCTGGTTGAAGACAGCAGAGGTGTATTTGGAGGGCAGGTTGGTCAGGATGATATCTATGAGGGTGCTTGTGCTTACAGATTTAGCGTTGTACCTGGTAGGTTCCTTGATCATTTGTTTGAGATTGAGGGCATCTAGCTTAGATTGTAGGACGGCCGGGGTGTTAAGCATGTCCCAGTTTAGGTCACCTAACAGTACGAACTCTGAAGATAAATGGGGGGCAATTAATTCACGTATGGTGTCCAGGGCACAGCTAGGGGCTGAGGGGGGTCTATAACAAGTGGCAGCAGTGATAGACTTATTTCTGGAAAGGTGGATTTTTAAAAGTAGAAGCTCGAACTGTTTGGGCACAGGTCTGGATCTCTGCAGTAGATTGCAACTCTGCCCCCTTTGGCAGTTTAATCTTGGTGGAAAATGTTGAAGTTGGGGATGGAAATTTCAGAATTTTTGGTGGCCTTCCTAAGCCAGGATTCAGAAAAGGCTAGGACATCAGGGTTGCTGGAGTGTGCTAAAGCAGTGAATAAAACAAACTTAGGGAGGAGGCTTCTGATGTTAACATGCATGAAACCAAGGCTTTCACGGTTACAGAAGTCAACAAATGATAGCGCCAGGGGAATAGGAGTGGAACTGGGGGCTACAGGACCTGGGTTAACATGTACATCACCAGAGGAACAGAGGAGGAGTAGGATAAGGGTACGGTTAAAGGCTATAAGAACTGGTTGTCTAGTGCGTTGGGAACAGAGAATTAAAGGAGCAGATTTCTGGGCGTGGTAGAATAGATTCAGGGCATAATGTACAGACAATGGTATGGTAGGATGTGAGTACAATGGAGGTAAACCTTGGCGTTGAGTGACGATGAGAGAGGTTTAGTTTCTGGAGGCACCAGTTAAGCCAGGTGAGGTCTCCGCATGTGTGTGGGGTGGGACAAAAGGGCTTTCTAAGGCATGTTGAGTGGGACTGAGGGCTCTACAGTGAAATAAAACAATAAGAACTAGCCAAGACAGCAGTAGACATTAGAGAGAGGCATAAAGCAATCACAGGTGTTGATCAGGATGGGTAAATAATGGGTTAATGGCAATGAATGGGCAGAGTGGGTCAGTTAGGTACATACAGGACCTGAGTTCGAGGCTGGGGCCGACAGGTAAACAAAATGGGGTACCGTGTTATTGAAACAGTCCCGTGGGCATCAGCTGTGTAGCCGAGGGATCACAGGGTCAAAAGAGCAGCAATAGGTGAGTCAGGGTGCTGTTCGGTGGTCACTACGACGCTAGGCAAGCAGGGGACACAGCTTTCTGAAAGCTAGCGGGCCGGGGCTAGTAGATGGTTCTTCGGCGACATCATAACAGAATAGCCTGTTGAGACAACATCGGGTGATCACGTTGGCAGTCCAGTCATGATGGATCGGCGGGGCCTAACTCGAGGCTGAGCTCAAGGCTAGCTGGTGGTTGCTTCGGGACAGAGGCGTTAGCTAACAGTAGCCACTCGTTTGCAGCTAGCTAGCTGAGATGATCCGGTGTAATGATCCAGAGCGGCAGGAATCCGGTGATGTGGTAGAGAGAAGCAGTCCATATGCTCTGTCCATATGCTCTTTGCTGGCTGGTGATATTGCGCTGTGCAGACTTAGCAGGTATTGATCCGATAAGGAATTTTTTATTTATTTATTTTACCTTTATTTAACCAGGTGGCTGGAACAAGTGACCTGAAGATAAAGAAAGGTTCGACAGATACAACGACACAGACATAGCTAACAAAGACTAGTAGCAAATAGTTAGCTGGCAAAGAAATACAATATAGCTAAAACACTGAATGGAAGTTCCAGTTAAATAAATAAAAATTAAATACAGTTGGGAATAAAAATAGCAGATCCGTAGCTGCTCTGACATTGGGGCTAGGGAGAGATTTTTGCGTCATTGGCAGCAGAGAACTGGAAGGAGAGCGGCCAAAGAAAGAATGAGATATAGCAGATCCGTAGGAAAGTATATTTAGTCCGTAGATAAAAGTAAAATAAAAATAATGGGGTGCAAAGGAGCAAAATAAATAAATAAATAAAAATTAAATACAGTTGGGAAAGAGGTGCAGAAAATGAGATGAAGATATATATGAAAAAGTCTGGCTACTTACACTGGATAAGACACGGGATAAGACAAAGACAAACAAACACGTCCGACTGCTACGCAATCATACATGCATACAGTACGTACATACACTGTGCATGGGTCTTTGTAGAAAATAGTGAGGATTTCAATTATTGTACAACTTGTTACATCTTTTGATAAGTTATTGATAATAACCAGATAAAATCAGGGGTTTCATAGCTATATTCAATACAGTTCATGAGTTGAATTAAAACCTAGGTTTAACCTTTATCATGGTTGGTGTCTTGACATAAAACATGACTTTTCTGTCCTTGCATTTACGGCAGTGTAAGTTGTCGTTATATCATATACTAAAGATGGATCTGTTAAATTTGACATTGAACTTGAACTCTGTAAGAATTCTGGATCGAGCTGTCGGACAGTGTTTTGTATTAAGATCTAAGAATTGCAGCTTGAACTATGTAACATTTCAGTTCTCCTTATGTTGTGGGGTGATAACATTTTTCATGGGCACACAAATCCAAAATGGTATAGGCTATTGCGAAATCGAATGCTTCCAACAGAAATATTCCCTTTAGATTGATATTTAAAACCTAAATCGACACTGTCATTAACGTGGTTCTTCAATAATAATGCATTCGTTGGCCAGCTGATTAGTTACTCCCTGATATTTTCACACAGCATCATCTGGTCCCGGAAGGAATTTTCCAAAGGACAGTTAAGTGGCAAACAGCTGTTGTGATAGTGCATGCAATGCAACAACAGCTCAAGTGCTGGAAAAAAAGTTTTTTTTGCGAGGAATGTCCAGAATATTTTTGGTGTCTCGAGTCATTCTCTAGGCAGGTGAAGACAGTTGTGTCTGGATCCATGTTGGATCTAATATCCCTAGCGAATTGATGTGTATCATCTGTTGTTGTCTGAATTTACAGCAGGGTCTCGTTAGATCTAACATCACCCAACGTGCTTATGAATTATTCTGGACATAATGACAACGAATGACGTCGCCTAGTGGGCTTATTGACAATATCGTCCGATAATGAAATAACATGGCAAATACATTTCGTTTTTCTTGTTACACCGGCAATTTTAAACAACACAAAGGGGCTTGAAGTAGCCTACTTGAACTTGACTTTCCACAATTTGATGCTTGAAAAGTTTTTGCCAATTTATAAGTTCTGCTGCTCTCTTGTAATTATCCATGGTTTCATTTCTGCTTCGTTTTTGTGAGAGATGTGGCCACTTTCGTGTGTTTGTTTCCTTGGCGCTTCAGTTGAAGTGTTTCGCTCTACTCTGTTGCAGTAAAGCCGTGTGCGGTTATTATGAGGAAGACAAAATGTAATGTTGGCTTTAACTTGGCTTTCCATACAAATCCTTCCATTAAAAAAGCAACCTGGTTTTTGGTCACTTTCTCATTACAAAAACAGTGATGAGTGAGATCCAAATGGTGAGATTAATGCTACCGCTATTCATGGCTTTACTATGTATGCCTGTGTCTGTCACATAGGCTACAGAAAGTCTGCAGGCATGCATCCAATCTATTTAGTCAGGCAAGTGCACATTATTCTCACATATTTTAGAATGAAATAATAATGTGAATATTGTTATTCTTAAAGTGTTAATTTTTTGCATGCTTTTTTAGGGGGAGGGGGGGTTCTATATTTGTCCCTATATGTACAATTATAGAAATTATACAACTGTATAACATTGAGGTCCTTGAAAATGAAGTGATTGAAAAAGTCCCTGAAAGTCCTTGAATTTCACTTGCCAATGTCTGTATGAACCCTGCTTAAAGGATGTATAGTCCTTAGGGCTATGTTGTTCTATAGGTGGAGTTACGGGCCAATTTGCATACATTCATGTTTATTCCTCTAAGTACAAAAATAAATAATTCATATTTTTGTTACAAACCGTTTTGAAATGTTGATCCCAATGTCACACATTGGCCCCATTATTTCAAGACCCAAATTCACTCTATCTTCTTCTGAAAACTGGGTGCATCTACTCATGTGATGTGCACTTAGACGTTCTCTCTCTGTCCATTGAGGTCATTATTGTCTGCATTTAGATGTCCATCAAAGGTAAAAGCTTTCTGTATTGCCTCTCCTCCCTCGTTGCTCTTTCAATCTCTCCCTCGCTGTCTCGTCTCATGTCTTTTCATCATCATGGCACGTAAATGCAGCTAAGTAAAAAAATACAAAATAAAAAAGATGCTTCGTAGTGCTTTATCAAACATCATTTTATATGCCCTCGAAAGGAAACTCACTGGTTATGTGAAACACATGCCCATAATGCTTTATCAACCAATATGAATGTTTGATTCCAGTGTTTCAGCGATGGCCCACCACCCCAGTCTCAGACTGGTCATCTTCCACTCTCCAACACCCAAGTGAAATCAGATAGCTAGTCCTTGTCAGGACGTTGATAGGTCAGTTCCCATCTCCACCAACAGAGAGGCAGAGCCAGGAATCCCAACAAGTGCTCTATCTCCACCTCTGATCTGACAATGCCATGGCTACAACAATAATTTCCCCCAATCCACATTTATCACATCCCAGCCCATTGTTCTCCACTGTAATTGCAATCACTCTATCTGAGAAAGATTAATAAGGATATGTAGCTTTCTTACATCTCTTTTCTTTCTCTCCACCCCTCTTCCCCATTCCCTCCACCCTCCCGCGCTCCACTTCCTCTCCTTTCGTCTTGTTGCCGCGGGGACGTGCGCCGATGAAATGTACGCCACCAGACGCAATCAAATGAGTCAATCAGTGAGGAGTTGACTATAGAAGGGAGGTCAACAGGTTAACTGGTGGCTGAAGAGAGAAGGAGAATGTGTGTCTCCACCTACAGTTGAAGTCGGAAGTTAACATACACTTAGGTTGGAGTCATTAAAACTTGTTTTTCAACCACTCCACAAATGTCTTGTTAACAAACTATAGATTTGGCAAGTTGGTTAGGACATCTACTTTGTGCATGACACAAGTACTTTTTCCAACAATTGTTTAGAGACAGATTATTTCACTTATAATTCACTGTATCACAATTCCAGTAGCTCAGAAGTTTACATACACTAAGTTGACTGTGCCTTTAAACAGCTTGGATAACTCCAGAAAATGATGTCATGGCTTCAGAAGCTTCTGATAGGCTAATTGACTTAATTTGAGTCAATTGGAGGTGTACCTGTGGATGTATTTCAAGTCCTTCCTTCAAACTCAGTGCCTCTTTGCTTGACATCATGGGAAAATCAAAAGAAATCAGCCAAGTCCCCAGAAAAAAAACTTGTAGACCTCCAAGTCTGGTTCATCTTTGGGAGCAATTTCCAAACACCTGAAGGTACCACGGTCATCTGTACAAATAATAGTATGCAAGTGTAAACACCATGGGACCACACAGCCGTCATACCGCTCAGGAAGGAGACGCGTGCTGTCTCCTAGAGATGAATGTACTTTGGTGCGAAAAGTGCAGATCAATCCCAGAACAGCAGCAAAAGACCTTGTGAAGATGCTGGAGGAAACAGGTACAAAAGTATCTATATCCACAGTAAAACGAGTCCTATATCGACATAACCTGAAAGGCCATCAGCAAGGAAGAAGCCACTGCTCCAAAAGCGCAATAAAAAAATCCAGACTACGTTTTGCAACTGCACATGGGGACAAAGATCATACTTTATGGAGAAATGTCCTCTGGTCTGATGAAACAACAATAGAACTGTTTGGCCATAATGACCATCGTTATGTTTGGAGGAAAAAGGGGGAGGCTTGCAAGCCGAAGAACACCATCCCAACCTTGAAACATGGGGGTGGGTGGCAGCATCATGTTGTGGGGGTGCTTTGCTGCAGGAGGGACGGGTGCACTTCACAAAATAGATGGCATTTTGAGGAAGGAAGATTGTGTGGATGTATTGAAGCAACATCTCAAGACATCAGTCAGGAAGTTAAAGCTTGGTCGCAAATGGGTCTTCCAAATGGACAATGACCCCAAGCAAACCTCCATAGTTGTGGCAAAATGGCTTAAGGACAACAAAGTCAAGGTATTGGAGTGGGCATTCCAAAGCCCTGACCTCAATCCTATACAAAATTTGTGGGCAGAACTGAAAAAGCATGTGCAAGCAAGGAGGCCTACAGACCTGACTCAGTTACACCAGCTCTGTCAGGAGGAATGGGCCAAAATTCACCCAACTTATTGTGGGAAGCTTGTAGAAGGCTACCCAAAACGTTTGACCCAAGTTAAACCATTTAAAGGCAATGCTACCAAATACTAATTGAGTGTATGTAAACTTCTGAGCCACTGGGAATGTGATGAAAGAAATAAAAGCTGAAATAAATCTATTATTATTATTCTGACATTTCACATTCTTAAAATAAAGTGGTGATCCTAACTGACCTAAGACAGGGAATTCTACTTGGAATAAAGGTCAGGAATTGTGAACAACTGAGTTGAAATGTATTTGGCTGAGGTGTATGTAAACTTCCGATTTCAACTGTACATGGACTACTCAGCCACACCTCTATGTTCTACAATGTTGTTGTGTTTTGTAAGACTGATGCTTCAATGTAGTGTACCTCTTTTCCCTGTAGATTACAATGTCTAACATCCAGGGGTGTAAAGTACTTAAGTAAAAAATATTTTAAAGTACTTCACGCACTTATCAAGAGAACAGTCCTGGTCATCCCTATTTCCTCTGTTTTGTCGGACTCACAAAACACAAATGCTTTGTTTGTAAATTATGTCTGAGTTTTGAAGTGTGCCCCTGGCTATCCGTAAATTTAAAAAAACTATACAATTGTGCCATCTGGTTTGCTTCATATAAGGAATTTGAAATGATTCATACTTTTACTTTGATACTTAAGTATTTTAGCAATTACATTTACTTTTGATACTTCCGTATATTTAAAAGCAAATCCTTTTAGACTTTTACTCAAGTAGTATTTTACTGGGTGACTTTCACTTTTACTTGAGTCATTTTCTACTAAGGTATCTTAACTTTTAATCAAGTATGACAATTAGGTACTTTTTCCACCATTGCTAACATCCCCATGTTGCATATTCTATCACTCCCTTCTCTCCTCTCCTTCCCACCTCTCCTCTCCTTCCCACCTCTCCTCTCCTCTCCATGTCCTGGAGGATAGTGAGTGATTCACTTCTCACAGACAGGTCACTGACCTCATTCGTCACAATTACCGCTCAGACTGCCATGGTAAGAGCTCCTACGAACTGCACAGTGAGTTTGTGTGGTATGTGTTGCATGCGTCAGTGTGTGTGTGCGTGTGTGTGTGTGTGTGTGTGTGTGTGTGTGTGTGTGCGGACAGAACAGGACAGGAGATAGAATACAGAACTCAAATATCCACTAACCCCTCCCCCCCTCCTCCACAGGAAAGGATGGCAAACATTATTGAGCCTGTCTCAGACTGCTAGAGGTAACTTCATCATGTTACACATCTGGCCATTCCCTCCAACTTCTCATCCCCTGTTCTATTTATCCTCCACAGACACTTGCGTACACCCCAAACAACCTTAACATTGTTCCATCTAGGCACTGTGGCCATGGTAGTCCAGAGAGTGTTCATTTCTAAAGATTGGACTCAAAGATGTTATATAAATGCAACCCTTTACAGTTGAAAGTCTGACTTCCCAAACTTTTAGTCAGATCTCAGCAGCTGTGGAAATATCATTTTTCTAACTATAGCCGAAATGCTCACTTCAGTATATGTCCCTATGCTGTTCATATTATGCATTGGGCGAGCTGCCTCTCTCTCTCCACCCCCTTCTCCCCTGTCCTTCTCTCTCCCTCTTTCTCTCGCTCTCTCTATTTCTCTCTTTCTTTTTTCCATCTCTTTTTTTCTGCAGCAGTCCTTCCCCTGTGTAAACGATTGAATAACTCACGCTATTATGCAACACTTTTACACAGAGGAGATGGTGAGGTGGAGATAATAATGTATCCACTGCAAACACACA
This sequence comes from Oncorhynchus tshawytscha, assembly GCF_018296145.1. Taxonomy (NCBI): domain Eukaryota; kingdom Metazoa; phylum Chordata; class Actinopteri; order Salmoniformes; family Salmonidae; genus Oncorhynchus; species Oncorhynchus tshawytscha. The sequence continues at coordinate 15,368,665 of NC_056454.1, read as the reverse complement.
CACACACACACACACAATCATGTGGTTTTTACGGTTACTTATGGACAGCCAGTTACCTGTAAGTTACTGTAAAAAGAGGTACAGTAAGTTACCGTATTCCAAATAAACTTTCGTTTAACAGTACATTACTGGAACCTTTACAGTAATGCACTGTTAAACCAACGTTTATTTGGAATTTACAGTAACCTTCTGTTCCTTTTTTTCTACCATGGCAGTCTGAGCGGTAATTGTGCCGAATAGTTATTTAACCAGGCAAGCTAGTCAGTTGATTATTGACAAGTTTTTCAAACATTTTTGATAAACAGGGCAAAATAGAAATAGGCCTATAACAGTTAGGATCAGCTTGATCTCCTCCTCTAAATAAAGGACGTACCGTGGCTGCCTTCCAAGCAATGGGAACCTCCCCAGAGAGGAGAGACAGGTTAAAAAGGTCAGAGATAGGCTTGGTGATGATAGGGGCAACAACCTTAAAGAAGAAAGGATCTAAACCATCTGACCCAGATAGTTTTTTGGGTGGTCAAGTTTAAGAATCTCCTTTAGCACCTCGGACTCAGTGACCGCCTGCAGGGAGAAACTTTGTAGCGGGGCAGGGGAAAAAATAGGGAGGAGCATCGGGGCTAGTCGCGTTAGTAGGGCTGGGAGAAAAGTAAATGTTGGACGGGCAACGAGGCATGGCTGAGTCACATAGGAATGCTGACTTAATGAAGTGGTGATTAAAGAGCTCAGCCATGTGCTTCTTGTCAGTAACAACCACACCATCAACATTAAGGGACATGGGAAGCTGTGAGGAGGAGGTTTTATTCTCCAGGTCTTTAACTGTTTTCCAGAACATCTTGGGATTAGACCCACAGAGAGAGAACTGCTCCTTAAAGTAACTAACTTTGGCCTTCCGGTTAGCCTGAGTGCACTTATTTGTAATTTGCCTGAACGAGAGCCAGTCAGCCTGAGCATGCGTGTGCCGAGCCTTTCGCCAAATGCAATTCTTGAGGTGGAGTAACTCTGCAAGATCACGGTCGAACCAAGGGCTGAACCTGTTTTTAATTCTCATTTTCTCTATGGGGGCGTGTTTGTTGAAAATACCACTGAAAATATCAAAATAGAAGGTCCCAACGTCTTCAACAGAGTGGATCAAGCTGATTATATACCATTTTACAGACGCCAGGTCATAAAGGAAGGCTTGCTCATTCAAGTTTTTCAGCAAGTGTCTATGAAGAATCAGGACAGGTCGTTTCACTGAGCAGCCATTACGAACACAGTGATCACTAAGGTCATTACAGAAAACACCAGACTGATACTTATCAGGATTATTTGTGAGGATAACATCAAGGAGAGTAGGCTTTTCTGAGTGTTTGTGGAGTCATACCTTGTGGGATTGGTAATAATCTGAGAACGATTTAGGGAGTCCCAATGTTTTAGGACTTGGTCAGGTGGTTTAAGCATGTCCCACATAGGCCACTGCAAACCATATACATATAGACTGTATGGATTAGTTGATGTACTGTGTGATTGAGCTGGCTTCAGTAGTGACAGAGAGAGAGAGAGAGAGAGAGGGAGAGAGGGGAGAGAGCGAGAGAGACAGAGAGAGACAGAGAATCTCTACTTCACTTGCTTTGGCAATGTTAACATATGTTTCCCATGCCAATAAAGCCCCTTGAATTGAATTGAAAGAGGGGAGAGAGGACAGGAAAGAGACAGACATGGAGAGAAACACACAGAGAGAGACAGGAAGCGAAAGAGAGACAGAAAGAGTGATGACATTTCTGTTAACACTCACTTCTATTCTATTCCCTGAAGACTGTGATAAGATACCAGATAAGAACTGCCTCGGCAGGGGGGGGGGGGTTGTTGAGGTGGTGAGGTGGAGATCTTATAGACACACAATGACATGACACCAGACGTGATAATGCATACACACACACAGCACTCACCTTCAGAACTACACACCAACTCTCTCTCTGTCTCACACACACACACACACACACACAAAACACTCCCTTCACAACCATACACCAACTGTCACCAACAACACATATACCTACTCAAACACACTGTGAGGCCAACAATTTATGTTACTATGTCATGTGGCCATAACATAAACCAAGAATTGCATTAATTGTATTAATATCCCAATCCGCTTGAAAACAATGGCAATACAGATAAGGACATACTAAGTGTAAAAACAGGACCGAATACATGTATTGTATTTACCCTACATCTAGTCATGTAACAAGAGCTAAGCTAGAATTAAAGATGTTTCTCTAGAATGTTACATTGCATTGAATTAGGCAATAACACTGTTGTTTATGGTAATACCTCTGTGACCTCGTTTCTACAGCAGCTCCATTAGTATTCCAATGTGTGTGTGTGTGTGTGTGTGTGTGTGTGTGTGTGTGTGTGTGTGTGTGTGTGTGTGTGTGTGTGTGTGTGTGTGTGTGTGTGTGTGTGTGTGTGTTCGAGTGTTCATTGGGATAGGGGGCAGCATTTTCACTTTTGGATGAAAAGCGTGCCCAGAGTAAACTGCCTCCTACTCAGTCCCAGATGCTAATATATGCATATTATTAGTGGTATTGGATGGAAAACACTCTGAAGTTTCTAAAACTGTTTGAATGATGTATGTGAGTATAACAGCACTCATATGGCAGGCAGAAACCTGAGAAAAATTCCAAACAGGAAGTGGGAAATCTGAGGTTTGTAGTTTTTCAACTCAGCCCCTATTAAAGATACAGTGGGATATGGGTCATTTTGCACTTCCTAAGGCTTCCACTAGATGTCAACAGTATTTAGAACGTTGTTTGATGCTTCTACTATGAAGGGGGGCTGAATGAGAGGGGAATGAGTCAAAGGTCTGGCATAGAGCCACGGGCTCAGTCATGCGCATTCACATGAGAGTTAGCTCTTGTTCCATTGCTTTTCTACAGACAATGGCATTCTCCGGTTGGAACAGTATTGAACATTTATTGTAAAAACATCCTAAAGATTGATTCTATACTTAGTTTGATATGTTTCTACGACCAGTAATATAACTTTTTGACCAATTTTTGGAAGTTGCACGGGCGTTTCATTTTGTTTACCAAACACCCTAACAAAAGGAGGTATATGGACATAAATGATGAAATTTATCGAACAAATCAAACATTTATTGCGGAACTGGGATTCTTGGGGGTGCATTCTGATGAAGATCATCAAAGGTACGTGAATATTTATAATGCTATTTCTGACTATACAGTGGGGCAAAAAAGTATTTAGTCAGACAACAATTGTGCAAGTTCTCCCACTTAAAAAGATGAGAGAGGCCTGTAATTTTCATCATAGGTACACTTCAACTATGAAAGACAAAATGAGAAAGAAAAATCCAGAAAATCACATTGAAGGATTTTTTATGAATTTATTTGCAAATTATGGTGGAAAATAAGTATTTGGTAACCTACAAACAAGCAAGATTTCTGGCTCTCACAGACCTGTAACTTCTTCTTTAAGAGGCTCCTCTGTCCTCCACTCGTTACCTGTATTAATGGCACCTGTTTGAACTTGTTATCAGTATAAAAGACACCTGTCCACAACCTCAAACAGTCACGCTCCAAACTCCACTATGGCCAAGACCAAAGAGCTGTCAAAGGACACCAGTAACAAAATTGTAGACCTGCACCAGGCTGGGAAGACTGAATCTGCAGTAGGTAAGCAGCTTGGTTTGAAGAAATCAACTGTGGGAGCAATTATTAGGAAATGGAAGACATACAAGACCACTGATAATCTCCCTCGATCTGGGGCTCCACGCAAGATCTCACCCCGTGCGGTCAAAATGATCACAAGAACGGTGAGCAAAAATCCCAGACCCACACGGGGGGACCTAGTGAATGACCTGCAGAGAGCTGGGACCAAAGTAACAAAGCCTACCATCAGTAACACACTACGCCGCCAGGGACTCAAATCCTGCAGTGCCAGACGTGTCCCCCTGCTTAAACAGGGAGTCAGATGAAACCAGAATATAACTTTTTGGTAAAAACTCAACTCGTCGTGTTTGGAGGACAAAGAATGCTGAGTTGCATCCAAAGAACACCATACCTACTGTGAAGCATGGGGGTGGAAACATCATGCTTTGGGGCTGTTTTTCTGCAAAGGGACCAGACGACTGATCTGTGTAAAGGAAAGAATGAATGGGGCCATGTATCGTGAGATTTTGAGTGAAAATTTCCTTCCATCAGCAAGGACATTGAAGATGAAACGTGACTGGGTCTTTCAGCATGACAATGATCCCAAACACACCGCCCGGGCAACGAAGGAGTGGCTTCGTAAGAAGCATTTCAAGGTCCTGGAGTGGCCTAGCCAGTCTCAAGATCTCAACCCCATAGAAAATCTTTGGAGGGAGTTGAAAGTCCGTGTTGCCCAGCAACAGCCCCAAAACATCACTGCTCTAGAGGAGATCTGCATGGAGGAATGGGCCAAAATACCAGCAACAGTGTGTGAAAACCTTGTGAAGACTTACAGAAAACGTTTGACCTCTGTCATTGCCAACAAAGGGTATATAACAAAGTATTGAGATAAACTTTTGTTATTGACCAAATACTTATTCTCCACCATAATTTGCAAATAAATTCATTAAAAATCCTACAATGTGATTTTCTGGATATTTTTTCTCATTTTGTCTGTCATAGTTGAAGTGTACCTATGATGAAAGTTACAGGCCTCTCTCATCTTTTTAAGTGGGAGAACTTGCACAATTGGTGGCTGACTAAATACTTTTTTTGCCCCACTGTATATGGCGGATATTTATTTTGAGCATGATATGCTTTTTCCGTAAAGTTTTTTAAAATCTGACACAGCGGTTGCATTAGGGAGAAGTTTATCGAAAGTTCCATGCATAACACTTGAATTTTCATCAACATTTATAATGAGTATTTCTGTGAATTGATGTGGCTCTCTGCAAAATCACCGCATGTTTTGGAACTTCTGAACATAACATGCTAATATAAAATTCGATTTTTGAATTTAAATATGCACTTTATCGAACAAAACATACATGATTGTGTAACATGAAGTCCTATGAGTGTCATCTGATGAAGATCATCAAAGGTTAGTGATTAATTTTATCTCTATTTGTGATCTTTGGCTGTAAAAATGGCTGGGTTTTTCTGTGACTTGGTGGTGACCTAACATAATCATTTGTGGAGCTTTCGCTGTAAAGCATTTTTGAAAATCAGACACTGTGGCTGGATTAACGAGAATTGTATCTTTAAAATGGTGCCTTATGCTTGTATGTTTGAGAAGTTTGATTTGTGAGATTTCTGTTGATTTGTATCTGATTTGTATTCCGCTAGCGGAACCCCCAGTCCTAGCTAGGTTATCATCTTTGAATCTAATGTTATCTATCTTTTTCTTTCTTTCGTTCTTTCTCTCTCTCAACCTCTTCCCACCCTCTCTTTACCTATATATACACGGTTGTCGCCTACAGTATCACTGAAGTTCTATTTCTTATTTCTCTCTCTTTTTCTGTCCCTCTCTGGGTCCTCCCGCCATTGTGTGAAAAGAACGCACTTAGGAAATAGTCACAATTTTCATTTTTTCTCATTATCAATTCAATTCAAAGGGCTTTATTGGCATTGGAAACAAATTATGCATTGCCAAAGCAAGTGAAATATATAATAAACAAAAGTGGAATAAGTCATCAGAAATTAACAGTCAACATTACACCCACAAAAGATTAAAATGTCATATTATGGCTATGTACAGTGTAACAACGATGTGCAAATAGTTAAAGTACAAAAGGGAAAATAAGTAAAAATAAATATGGGTTGTATTTACAATGGTGTTTGTTCTTCACTGGTTTCCTTTTTCTTGTGGCAACAGGTCACAAATCTTGTTGCTGTGATGGCACACTGTGGTATTTCACCAAGTAGATGTGGGAGTTTATCACAATTGGATTTGTTTTTAAATTTGTTGTGTATCTGAGGGAAATATGGGTCTCTAACATAGTCATACATTTGGCAGGAGGTTAGGAAGTGCAGCTCAGTTTACACATCCTTTTGTGGGCAGTGTGCATGTATTCTGTCTTCTCTTAAGAACTAGGTCTGCCTACTATGGCCTCTCTCAATAGCAAGGCTATGCTCTCTGAGCCTATACATAGTCAAAGCTTTCCTTCATTTTGGGTCAGTCACAGTGGTCAGGTATTCTGCTACTGTGTACTCTCTGTTTAGGGCCAAATAGCATTCCAGTTTGCTCTGTTTTTTGGTTAATTCTTCCAGTTTGCTCTTCCAGTTTCTTTCGAGTGTGTCAAGTAATTATCTTTTTGTTTTCTCATGATTTGGTTGAGTCTAATTGTGTTGCTGTCCTGGGGCTCTGTGCGGTCTGTTTGTGTTTGAACAGAGCCCCAGGACCAGGACCAGCTTGCTTAGGGGGGCTCTTCTCCAGATTGATCTCTCTGTAGGTGATGGCTTTGTTATGTAAGTTTTGGGTATCGTCCTTATTCTGTTCTGCATGCATTCTTTGGTGTTTTACGTTGTACACACAGGATGTTTGTCCCATTTTCTGAATTATTGGTTGGTGAACGGACCCCAGACCTCACAACCATAAAGGGCAATGGGTTCTATAACTGATATTTAGTATCTTTGGCCAGATGCTAATTGGGATGTCGAATTTTATGTTCCTTTTGATAGCGTAGAAGGCCCATCTTGCCTTGTCACTCAGATCGTTGAAGTTACCTGTGGCGCTGATGTTTAGGCCGAGGTCTGTATAGTTTTTTGTGTGCTCTAGGGCAACGGAGTCTACATGGAAGTTGTGGTCCTGGAAACTCAACCTTTTTTGCGACACCATTATTTATGTCTTACTGAAATTTACTGTCAGGGCCCAGGTCTGACAGAATCTGTGCAGAAGATCTAGGTGCTGCTGTAGGCCCTCCTTGGTTGGTAACAGAAGCACCAGATCATCAGCAAACAGTAGACATTTGACTTCAGATTCTAGTAGGGTGAGGCTGGGTGCTGCAGACTGTTCTAGTCCCCCTGCCAATTCATTGATATACAGTATACTGTTGAGGTTTTCTACTGCCAAGTTTATACCTCCACTATTGCAGTGAAACGTTTTGTCCAGGAAGTTGTCTGGACGGGATTGAATTTGTTGTTGCCAAATAGTTTTTTGGTAGGTTTCTACACTACTTCACTTCCATCTGTAGCATTTCTTGATATTATTCAGTTCCTTTTGCTTTGATGCCTTATGATTGTGCGTGTGACAGAGCTGCTGTTGTGGCCAATTTTTGATGGTCGTTTTGTCAGAGCTGTGTCCTGGTGGGCATATTTTGGAGGGAATGCTGTCCCCTCCAGATAGGTGTTTTTCCCCATGTGTGCTGAGTGTCAGGTTCTTGTCCAGTTCTGGTATTTAGGTCGCCACAGACTAGTACATGTCCCTGGGCCTGGAAATGTTTGATCTCCCCCACTAGGATGGAAATGCTGTCATTGTTAAAGTATGGGGATTCTATTGGGGGATATAGGTAGGACACGTAAGGACATTTTTCTCTGTTGAGATCATTTCCCCATTCATTTCAAGTCAGATGTAAAATGTTCCTTTCTTGACTGATTTAATAGAGTGGGCTAGGTCTGCTCTATACCAAATTAGCATACCCTGTGAGTCTCTTCCCTGTTCCACAGCTGGTAGTTTAGTGGAAGGGACTTCCATATCTCTATAACCTAGAGCAGGGTTTCCCAAACGCGGTCCTGGGGCCCCCCCTTGGTGCACATTTAGTTGTTTTGCCCTAGCACTACACAGCTGATTCAAATAACCAACTATGTGAGCAGAAGATTTTGAGCATCTGATACATACCTCTTAGTTGGGCCTGTTGCTCTGTTCACAGCCTGAGCATACTGTATTTGCGGCTGTAGGGGGGGGGTGACTATATAGGGTGTTGCCAGGGTTTGTTTGTGGGGGGTCCCGGCTGGTTGGGGTGGGGATGTGACTGGTGATGCTGTGATCTGGGTGTAGGTCCTCTTGGCGTGGGTTCTCATGGTGCAGGTTTAGGATGGTGCCCATTGCTGTGTTGCTCCTGTGTGAGATGCTGGTGCTGCGGTTGAGGAGGATGTCCTTCAGATGCCTTGTAGTGGTGGACCTGGTCATAAAGGCTGTCATAAAGTCCAGGGTGGAATGGTGGTCCAAGTAGACGTTGGGTTTTGAGGCACAGATTGTGGAAATGCTTGCATTCACCCACTGTATGGTGGCAGGGTCAAAGTATTTTTGTGGTATCAGGGTAGAGATGACCACTCGGGTGTTATGGAAAGAGGAATACATTTTTTCAACCACTCCATTGAGTGCTGTGGCCATCCTTTCCTGCTGGGCCCTCAGGTAGTTTGTGCCCGTGTGAATTATGATGTGGCCGAGGGAACCTAGTCTGTCCTCAGACAGCAGCTCCAGGGCACGCCTAGTGTTTGGGCAGACTTTAGCCACTTTGTGTTTGGGAAAATGTTTATTCTCTTGAACGTATTCCCCATTCGTGTCAATGAGGTGCACAATCTCTGGCTTTTGTGGGTCGTCAGGAGGGCTGTCGGGGGAGCTGACAGGGGGGTTGTCAGGCGGGCTGTCAGGGGGAGCTGACAGGGGGCTGTTAGGAGGGCTATCAGGGAGCTGACAGGGGGTTGTTAGGAGGGTTGTCAGGGAGCTGACAGGGGGCTGTTAGGAGGGCTATCAGGGAAGCTGACAGGGGGGCTGTTAGGGGGCTATCAGGTAGCTGACAGGGGGTTGTTAGGAGGGCTATCAGGGAGCTGACAGGGGGTTGTTAGGAGGGTTGTCAGGGAGCTGACGGGGGGCTTGTTAGGAGGGCTATCAGGGAGCTGACAGGGGGCTGTTAGGGGGCTATCAGGTAGCTGACAGGGGGCTGTTAGGAGGGCTATCAGGGAGCTGACAGGGGGCTGTTAGGGGGCTATCAGGTAGCTGACAGGGGGTTGTTAGGAGGGCTATCAGGGAGCTGACAGGGGGCTGTTAGGGGGCTATCAGGTAGCTGACAGGGGGTTGTTAGGAGGGCTATCAGGTAGCTGACAGGGGGCTGTTAGGAGGGCTATCGGGGAGCTGACAGGGGGTTGTTAGGAGGGCTATCAGGGAGCTGACAGGGGGTTGTTAGGGGGCTATCAGGTAGCTGACAGGGGGTTGTTAGGTGGGCTATCAGGGAGCTGACAGGGGGTTGTTAGGAGGGCTTCGGGGAGCTGACAGGGGGTTGTTAGAAGGGCTATCGGGGAGCTGACAGGGGGTTGTTAGGAGGGCTATCAGGGAGCTGACAGGGGGTTGTTAGGAGGGCTTCAGGGAGCTGACAGGGGGTTGTTAGGAGGGCTATCAGGGAGCTGACAGGGGGTGTTAGGGGGCTATCAGGTAGCTGACAGGGGTTGTTAGGAGGGCTATCAGGTAGCTGACAGGGGGCTGTTAGGAGGGCTATCGGGGAGCTGACAGGGGGTTGTTAGGAGGGCTATCAGGGAGCTGACAGGGGGTTGTTAGGAGGGCTATCAGGTAGCTGACAGGGGGTTGTTAGGTGGGCTATCAGGGAGCTGACAGGGGGTTGTTAGGGGGCTATCGGGGAGCTGACAGGGGGTTGTTAGGAGGGCTATCGGGGAGCTGACAGGGGGTTGTTAGGAGGGCTATCAGGAGCTGACAGGGGGTTGTTAGGAGGGCTATCAGGGAGCTGACAGGGGGTTGTTAGGAGGGCTATCAGGTAGCTGAAGGGGGCTGTTAGGGGGTGGGGTCTGTTGGGTTGGTGGCTCCTGTGTTGTCTGTCCCATTGTGGTGATGTTGTGCTGGTCTGTTCTGTGGGTCTGTGCTGACTTGATTGTGTGGACTAGCTCTTTGAGCTCCACCATCTCTCTCTCCAGCTCTGTGATTTTATCTCTCTCAACAATGGAGGAGAAGTACAATTGTGGGGCCTGGGTTTGTTCAGTGCTGGGGGGGGGGTGGCTCTCCTCTTGGGGCTGCTCATCTGCAGGGCAGTTTGAGGATGAGGTGTGCTCTCTCTCTCTTATTCTCTCTCTCCCTATTTCTCTCTCTCTTCCTCTCTCTCAATCTCTGTTTATCTTTACCCTTCTATCGGCTGTACATTCAGTCCACTCAAGATCCACTCCAGCGATGCATCCAGCCTCCATATCAAAGGCCTTCACAGAGAGACTATCACATAGCTAAACACACTGGTTCTTTTTGAACCTCTAGAGCTCATGTCTTCAGAGTTTCACCCATTTGTGAGAGGAGGATGTGTGACCATTAGTTTGAGACACAAAATTCACCTGAGCTACTATCACAAACACACACAAAAACAAACACGTTTTTAGCATGTTAGCCTTGCGTAGTCAGCCCACATCTATTAATTGAAAGATATGAAAGTTATACTAGCATGATGCTAAGCTAAGACTACATTACATTTAGGACATTTGCGGGGTTCCAGTTTGGGTTTCCACACATGCTCTACATTTTGCAATGTTGAGTGAGTCTCTGTGCTGAAAATAGGTTAAAATGTAGTTTTACTAGAGGCTACAGCTAGTCATTAACTATTTAGTACACATACACTGTTAACCTAAAAAAAAACAGACACATTTCAAACCAACCCCCATCGTTTTCTATTTATCCTTTCTCTCACTTTTTTCTATCACTTTTCTCTCTGAACGCTTTACTTTTCTCTCTGAATACTCCTCTTTTTCTCAATTTTCTCTCTGAATTCTCCACTTTTCTCTCTGAATTCTCCACTTTTCTCTCTGAATACTCCACTTTTCTCTCTGAATACTCCACTTTTCTCTCAGAATACTCCACTTTTCTCACAACGCTCCACCTTTCTCCCTGAACGCCCCACTTTTCTCTAACTTTTCTCTCTGAATACTCCACTTTTCTCTCACTTTTCTCTCTGAATACTCCAATTTTCTCTCTGAATACTCCAATTTTCTCTCTGAAAACTCCAATTTTCTCTCACTTTCTCTCTGAATACTCCACTTTTCTCTCTGAATACTCCAATTTTCTCTCTGAAAACTCCAATTTTCTCTCACTTTCTCTCTGAATACTCCACTTTTCTCTCTGAATACTCCAATTTTCTCTCTGAAAACTCCAATTTTCTCTCACTTTCTCTCTGAATACTCCAATTTTCTCTCTGAAAACTCCACTTTTCTCTCACTTTCTCTCTGAATACTCCACTTTTCTCTCTGAATACTCCACTTTTCTCTCTGAAAACTCCACTTTTCTCTCACTTTTCTCTCTGAATACTCCACTTTTCTCTCTGAAAACTCTACCCTTTTCTTCTTTCTCTCTTTCTCTGTTTTTACTCCTTTGCTTGTCCTCCTGTCCCACAGTGTTTTACCCATCCCAGATAAATGACTAGAAAAGCACTCAATTTGATCACTGTTTCCTCTCCTCTGGGGAAGGCAAAATCCTGGGGAAGAAAAAAAAAGATATACTATTTGAAATGACCCTGTGAATCTGAGAAAATGACAAAAAACATTGAAAAGAAAGGAGTGACTTCATGGCCTTTCTGCTTTAAAGGTCAAAAGAGCGTTTTTCGCCAAACAATGTTTCCATCATCACCCTATTCTGACGCACACCTAGGCTCATTAAAAAACACAAGAGTGGAATAAATAGACAGGGAAACATGCAAACATTCGGACAAAGCAGAAGTAGATGTTCTGGTTTTGGGTAAAACAGTGTTGTTTACCTTCCTTTCCCCTTTTCTCCTCCTCTCCTGTGTTTTCCTCCTTAAAGGCTCCACGATAAAGTAAAAAACTGTGTATTTATTTATTTGTTTAGCCGACATCTATACAAGTAACTCTGTAAAGAACCGGTTGTCATTTCCAATGACGACCTGTGAATACAACCGGCTAGGTGTTTGACGGGCATTGATCAGTTTAACCCCGTGTCTTTCGGGCAGGATACGACTGCAGCAGTCAACCCTTCGTAATGTTCATTTATTTGACGTTTATTTAACCAGGTACCCAAGTCGGAGAGACTTGAGAGCACTTTCTCTTTGACAACAACGACCTGACCAAAAACAAGTGGCAGACACCGTGCAGCAAAGCAGAACGTTCCTAAATCAGGCGAAACCTAATCCATAGGAATAGGTTCATCAATTGTTATAGTTGTTGTTCTCTTCGACGTGCCTCCACCTGTCAGTCACAGAGCTTCCTCTGGGATGAAGGACGTCTCTGTAGCTGCTGCAGGCCTTTTGGACTAACACACAAGAGACTGCCGGACTTCCATATTCAATCTGCTGTTGAATATTGATTGATTGATTGATTTTTCTTTCAGCGTCATACACCAATTGGTGCCCAGCCCGTGTGATCTTATAAGACACACGTTCTTTAAGTATGTATCATTGTTGGTTTTTGTTGATTATTCAGAGAACACCAACACTGTCCAAAGATGATTTCTTTCCATAAATCTGCCTCATTCTGTGACTCTAACCTAACATTAAGCATGTTTTTCTCCTACAGCCTTTGTTGGCTGTACTTGGACCTTTGTGTGTCTGAATGCAAGCAACATTGATTAGAACCACAAGGTCTTTTCAGAGTACAAGAATGAAGTTCTATACAGCAATGTGGCTTTTACCAAAGCCAGCAGGTCAAAATCAGTAATAGAAATGTCGAATGTGTACTGTACAGCAGAAAGAAAATAATAAATACTCTCTCTCTCTCTCTCTCTCTCTCTCTCTCCCCCTCTCTCTCCCTCCTCTCCCTCTCCCTCTCCCTCTCCCTCTCTCTCTCTCTCTCCCTCTCCCTCCCTCTCCCTCTCCCTCTCCCTTTCCCTCTTCCTCTCCCTCTCCCTCTCTCTCTCTCTCTCTCCCTCTCTCTCTCTCTCTCTCTCTCTCTCTCTCTCTCTCCCTCTCTCTCCCTCTCCCTCTCCCTCTCTCTCCCTCTCTCTCTCTCTATCTCTCTCTCTCTCTCTCTCGTACTGTGCACGCACATACAGGCTATATACCGCAGTGACATTTCCCCATACTTCTTCCAGTGTGCCTATTTATATCTTGCTGACCTTTCATTAGTTCAGAGCATCTCTCTAGCACTCCGCTCAGCCCTCTGCCCTCAGGAGGAGACAGGACCAAGCATGAACAGACAACAACCGTAAGACCAAGACGAGGAGGAGGAAGGAAGGAAGGAAGGGAATTTGAAACTTGAGCTGATGCATGCTATACATCGGAGGTAGCTGGATGAGGTGAGTCCCCGGTTTTGGTGGCCTGTCCCCGGCTAGAGCCGTCATCAAAAATGTCCCCGATTAGCCCTCAGAAAAGAAAAGAAAATCACCTCTGGAGTTAAAATGAGGCTGATATTTCAATAGTCAAATGTTGTATCCAATCAGATTTGTATGGGAACATGTATGTCTCTCCTGTACCAAACCCGTTTGACTTTTTATGTCATGAGAAAAGGACCCCCGATTTTCCTTTTCCAAATCTGATTACCTTATACCTGTAACGTCTGCTTCCAGCTCACACTCTCAAACACCTAGATCCCGTGAAAGCAGCTCACTCTCCAGATCCCAATCACCTGAATTCTAATCACCTTTTCACACACCTGTATGTCATTATCACACAATATTTTGTTCTTTGCACCCCGTCACTGTGAGGTATTGTTTGTTTTGTGACACATGTCTTTCGGAGCGCTGGGTTTCCTGTGATTTACTCCTCCCTTGTATGATAGTTTTAGCCTGCCTCACTAACGACGCCTTTTTGCCTATTCCCTGTCTGTACTTTAGCCTTTCGGATTTCCTGTTATCTTCCTATTGCCTGATCTCCCGGACTACGTTACTAGCCTTTTCCCTGCCTGTACTGTTCCCTTTTGGACCCCATGTGTATGACCTTCTGCCTGCCCCTGGACCCAGCTACCTGCCTCCTCCTGTGTATGACCTTCTGCCTGCCCCTGGACCCAGCTACCTGCCTCCTCCTGTGTATGACCTTCTGCCTGCCCCTGGACCCAGCTACATGCCTCTTCCTCTGGTCCTTAGCAACAAACACCTGCTGCGCCCTGCGCATGAAACCAGCTCTATGTCTCCCACTGTGTTCTTTACAACACCCTTATACTGTAAACATCCAATCCATTATCATCCTTAACTAATTGAACGATCTGCTGTCTACGAGTAACAGCAACAAGAAGAGCATCAACAACAGTAACATAAACAGCTGTGACAATAATGCAAAGCCGCAATGGTAATGACAACCACCAACAACCAGTTGCAATCAAAAGGGAGTCATTTCAGTGCAACTACTCTCCATGACGCCCCGATGACCCTGCAACCAGACACACAGCCTGTCCCAACATCACCCCAAATCAAAGACAGCAGTCTATAAGCAGAGGTCTGCCAATGCTTCGGTGACATTTTGTACTACCAGAGTGAAGGGCCTTATCCCTCTCTGTCTCCCTCTCTCCTTCTCTCCCCCCCCTATTTCTCTCTGGCAGGACGATCATACTGTATGCTCTTTATATTATGAATGAAATTAAGCTTGACACAGAGACACACACCATGCAGTCTCAATGACTAGAGGCAGGGCCGCAAAGAGGACAGAGTCACAAACACACACTGCTTTCATCTTCCAGGGAAAATGGGGATGCTCTGTCTGACATACTGTGTGGAAAAAAACAAAACAACTGACATATCTTGTCTGGGCTGTGTGTGTGTGTGTGTGTGTGTGTGTGTGTGTGTGTGTGTGTGTGTGTGTGTGTGTGTGTGTGTGTGTGTGTGTGTGTGTGTGTGTGTGTGTGTGTGTGTGTGTGTGTGTGTGTGTGTGTGTGTGTGTGTGTGTGACAGCGAGAGAGAAGGAGAGCGGAGGGAGAGGGAAGGGAACTCAGCTTATCTTGACCGAGGCCAAGACTGTAGTTGCATAAATAAAATCAGCATATTGCAAGAGAGACATTACTGAGAGAACGAGAGCGAGAGAGAGCGAGAGAGAGAGTGAGAGAGAGAGAGAGAGCAAGCGAGAGTGAGAGAGAGAGAGAGCAAGAGAGAGTGAGAGAGAAAGTGAGAGCGAGAGAGAGAGAGAGAGAGAGCGAGAGAGAGAGAGAGAGAGAGCGAGAGAGCGAGAGAGAGAGAGCAAGAGAGAGAGAGCGAGAGAGAGAGAGAGAGCGAGAGAGAGAGAGAGCAAGAGAGAGTGAGAGAGAGAGAGAGAGAGAGAGCAAGAGAGAGCGAGAGAGAGCCAGCAGCCCTTCCTACTTCCTCCAGCTGGACAGACCAGATTGATGGAAGACAAAGAGAAGGAGAAAGAAAAGAAAGAGAGGAGAGAGAGAAACAACAGAGTGGCGTGGTGCACTGGGCAGCGTGGCAAGCTAGCGGGACGGGTCGATTGGGATCGAAAAACAGCGCTACACGGCGGGAACGAATGAGCTTGCTCTCAAACGGAAAGGGCAGACTTGATCGAACCCCGAAGGATGGATAAAGATGAATGAAAAGAGATGGAGAGAGTGAGAGCGGGACTACACAGACGAGAGCTACCTAACAGCTAGCACTGCAGGGTGGGGCTACATTGAAACAGTGGGATTATATTGTTTAGTGATTATGAGCTCATGCACACAATAGAAGTCTCCAGTTCACCTCGTTGAATTGAAAGTCTCTGACATCCAAAGCACCAGATAATCTTGTGTATTCAGTCATCACCGTGCATCACAAATACACTGTATGAATTCATGTTCTATTTCAGCTGCGGCTCCATTCCAGTTCTAGTGGATGCTTCACTCACCTTGCAATGATAAAACTGTCATTACACTAATTAGTTAAAGGGGCTGCGAATCACAGCACATCTAATTGAATCGGTCCCCTTGTATCGGTTGCGTGTAAAGAGACAAAGACGGAGAGGACGAAATAGAGAGAGATAAGCACACATCTGCTCGTTTCCATTTAGAAACTGAGTGGTTCGAGCCCTGAATGATGATTGGCTGACAGCCGTGGTTTATCAGACCGTATACCACGTGTACGACAAAACAGTTAGCTCTATTTACATTGGTAAACAGTTTATAATAGCAATAAGGCACCTCGGGTGTTTGTGATATATATATATATTTTTTATTTAACCTTTATTTAACTAGGCAAGTCAGTTAAGGACAAATTCTTATTTACAATGATGGCCAACAAAGGCCAATGCGCCGCGTTGCGTCGTGCCTATGAACAGTGCTTAGCCGTGGTATATTGGCCATATACCACACCTCTCTGGCCTTATTGCTTAAATACAGGCCCAGTCTTAATCCCATGCTTGCTGCGGTGGAGGACAACAGAGAAATCCATACCTTCCCAGTAACTCACTCGCTCAGTGAGCAAAGGTCAAAACATGGTGTGACTATGAATATGGAAGTAGACGTCCATCATGTCGTGGTTTAGCCCTCCACTGGACTGACCAGAACTGTGTAGCCTCTAACATCCGTCGGCAGGAGTGTATCATATTGCTCAGTGTTGCTGTGTTACAGATGACTAGCACTGTTTACCCTCCAGTATCAGGAACCTAGAGAGGAATCCTGTTGCTCAGTGTTGCTGAACGGGGTTTGGTAGTAGGTGCCAGGAGCACCGGTTTGAGTGTGTCAAGAACTGCAAAGCGGATGGGTTTTTCACTCTCAACAGTTTCCCGTGTGTATAAACAATGGTCCCGCCAACTTGACACAACTGTCAAGTCAATATGAGGCCAACATCCTATTTGAATGCTTTCGACGCTGTTTTTCATTTTTCGTACACTATGCAAATACAAATAATAACTTCAAGCGTTGAGGAGTTTGACGGAACAAAACTTGAAGCTGCCATTTTAGATTTGTATGCCAGAGATCTATTTCTGTGCCCAGAAGGTAGGGGGCTATACTGGTCATGTGTGTGCGTCATTTTCTTTTATTTAACTAGGCAAGTTAGTTGAGAACAAATTCTTATTTACAATGATGGCCTAAGAACCTAAGAACCCCTTGTTCAGGGGCAGAACGACAGATTTTTACCTGGTCAGCTCAGGGCCATTCGGTTACTGGCCCAACTCTCTAACCACTAGGCTACCTGTCGCCACTGTCCAGGGCTATTTGTTCCCCTTTTTCCTCACTCGTTTTTAAAAATGTTTTTTTTTATAGATGTCACTGAAGGGTTCCTGTCTTTATCCAATGACCTTCCCACGGATTTCTATTACCCTGTTCATTGGGTTTCCCTAGAGCACCAAACCACCCCTCAATATGAAAAGATAAGATGGTTGCTATGAAGAATCTATTAAATGCTTGGATGGATTGGTGTATATTAAACGTCCTCAATTTCTGTAAAAAGAACAGCCGTTGTCGACAGAGTGAATCGGTTCTGTTCCTTTTTGAAGGAGAGCTTGTTGTTGAGGATGGTTGCTAAGTATTTATAGTCCTCCACTCACTCAATGACCTGGCCGTTAATCTCCAGCACTGGGGTGGGAGGTTGGTCTCTTCTGAAGTCAATGACCAGGCGTCTTGTTTGAGTTGAGATCCAGGTAGTTCCGGCTACACCAGAGGGTAAAACCTGTAGATTGCAGCCTGGAGGTCTCTGAGTTGCGTGTCCATTATAACTGTATCGTCCAAGTACTTTAATCAACGTCACATCTGGGTCCGAGCTCCTTCAGTGGCCTGTGTAGAGGGTGAATAACACCGGCGAGATGACAGAGCATCGTGGCGATACTGTACAGATGGTTCTGGATGAGCTGCAGCTACTGTTGAATCTGACCAGCTGGTGTCTATTTGTCAGGAAGGAGAGGACCCCGGAGAATCAGATGTGGATTGAAATTCATGTTCTGGAACTTTTGACCCGTTAAGTTAAACTGCACTGTGTTGAAGACACTAGAGAAATCCACAAATACCATCCTGTCAGTTTTGGGCTTCTCCGTGTGGGTGTGGGCACTGTGCTGTAGGGAGTGAATCATCAACACCCCTGTGCCGCTTGTAGGCAAACCGGAGTGGGTCTGAGTAAGAGCATACCTCCTTTTGTAGCTGGAGAAGAATCACATCAAATCAAATGTTATGTGTCACATGCGCAGAATACAACCTCACAGTGAAATGCAACTTACAAGCCCTTAACCAACAATGCAGTTTGAAGAAAATACACCCCCCCCAAATAATGAAAGAGCAGTAGTGAATAACAATAGCGGGGCTATACACAGGGGGTACCGGTACAGAGTCTATGTGTCAATGTGCGGGGGCACCGGCGTGTCGAAGGTAGTTGAGGAAATGATGTACATGCAGGTCGGGTTATTAAAGTGGCTATGCATAGATGATAACAGGGAGTGATGAGTAGAGAGAATGGTAGTGGAATCAGCCTTTCAAAGGTCTTCATCGCTGAATGTTAATGCTACAGGGCGGTAGTCATTGTTGCAGGTTGGGGTTGATCTTTCTAGGTACTGGGCATACGATGGAAGAGTTCTGCATTGTTGGCATGGAATTTTCTAATTAAAACCGTGAGCTGGAGCAAACCCAGAGAATACGACTTAGTGTGGAGGTGCCGACGAACGGAGGATAAACTGGAAGGTAGAAAAAATGAAGAGAGTCGCACGCTCCATATGTATCTACAGTACCAGTCAAAAGTTTGGACACAGCTACTCGTCCAAGGGTTTCTCTTCTACATTGCGGAGTAATAGTGAAGACATCAAAACGATGAAATAACACATACGCCAGAGCTGCCCCCGGTCAACTGTAAGTGCTGTTATTGTGACGTGGAAATGTCTAGGAGCAACAACGGATCAGCCGCGAAGTGGCAGGCCACACAAGCTCACAGAGCAGGACCGCCGAGTGCCGAAGAGCGTAAAAATCATCTGTCCTCGGGTTGCAACACTCACTTCCGAGTTCCAAACTGCCTCTGGAAGCAACGTCAGCACAAGAACTGTTCATCGGGAGCTTCATGAACTGGGTTTCCATGGCCGAGGAGCCACACACAAGTGAAGGGAAATCTTAATGCTTCAGCATACAATGACATTTTTGATGATTCTTTGCTTCCAACTTTGGGGATGGCCCTTTCCTGTTTCAGCATGACAATGCCCCCATGCAAAAAGCAAGGTCCATACAGAAATGGTTTGTTGAGATCGGTGTGGAAGAACTTGACTAGCCTGCACAGAGCCTTGACCTCAACCCCATCGAACACCTTTGGGATGAATTGGAACGCCGACTACGAGCCAGGCCTAATCGCCAACATCATTGCTCGACCACACCAATGCTTTTGTGAGTGAATGGAAGAAAATCCCCACAGCAATTTTCCAACATCTAGTGGAAAGCCTTCCCAGAGGAATGGAGGCTGTTATAGCAACAAGAGGGGGACCAACTCCATATTAAAGCCCATGATTTTGGAATGAGATGTTCGACGAGCAGGTGTCCACATACTTTTAGTCATGTAGTGTATATACCACAAAATATCACTACGTAGATCATATACCAGCTCCATGCAGTTGCTAAACAACAGAGTATCATATAGCCAGTAGAGTACAATAATATTGCTGATATCCTAACCCTAGAGAATGTATCATATCATTCGCCAAAGCTGATAACATTGTGTGGATACATCAAATTTCTCAGTGACACTCAAGCCTACCACAGACCGTGTTTCACGAATCCTGCCAGTTTTTCTGCTATCATGGTGTACTGTAGCCACGTTCATCCCTGTACCGATGTGACTGTGGGTCTAACGTGTGGATACATTAAATAGCCCAGTGGCACTCTACCATACCAAAGAAGAGAATATTCCTAGCAAATGTATCGACATTATCTCTCCGTACAGATACGACGCCAAGGTGAGTCTATCATATAGCCAGTGAATAGACCAGACGTCCCGGCTATAGGACTGGAGTCAGCAGAGAAGCGAGGTGGCTATCATTGTCATTGTCCCTATTCAGCCTGGCTGTACTGCTGTACTGTCACAAAGTGCTGTGACAGGACGAGTATGGCAGCTGTCACTGCAACCACTGTGGGATGTCTCGTTGTGTCTATACTGCTGCTGCTGTGTGTTGTTGGAAATATTTCTCTGGAAGCATTGTGATGACTCAATGGTGGGCTACAGAGCTGACAGCAAACACAGCCCACTATGTATACTGTAGATACACACACACTGCCTGGCCGATGTCTGACAGTTGTTCGTGTGTGTGTGTGTGTGTGTGTGTGTGTGTGTGTGTGTGTGTGTGTGTGTGTGTGTGTGTGTGTGTGTGTGTGTGTGTGTGTGTGTGTGTGTGTGTGTGTGTGTCTATACTGCTGCTGCTGTGTGTTGTTGGAAATATTTCTCTGGAAGCATTGTGATGACTCAATGGTGGGCTACAGAGCTGACAGCAAACACAGCCCACTATGTATACTGTAGATACACACACACTGCCTGGCCGATGTCTGACAGGTGTGTGTGTGTGTGTGTGTGTGTGTGTGTGTGTGTGTGTGTGTGTGTGTGTGTGTGTGTGTGTGTGTGTGTGTGTGTGTGTGTGTGTGTGTGTGTGTGTGTGTGTGTGTGTGTGTGTGTGTGTGTGTGTGTGTGTGTGTGTGTGTGTGTGTGTGTGTGTGTGTGTGTGTGTCTACACGGGTGCCAGAACCATTATTAGGACATTAGTTTGATGGGAGAGAGGAGCTGCAGTGAATCCGGCACGTGCCACGCCTGCAAACGACCAGGCAGACCACTGCTACAAAACACTTCATCAGACACACACGCAGACACACACACAACCTCACAATAACCACCAGGCACATAACTGCTACATGTCTATGTCCTACAATACTGCTGTTACTCAAATCACAGCCCAGCAGCGGCCCTATCATCAGGGTAGACTGAAATTGACTTTCTTCATCCTTCTGCTTACCATTATTTTATTTCCTCCTCTTCCTCCTCCTACTCCCTCCTTCTCAGGCACCCCTTTCTACCCTTCATCCTCTCATCCTAAACCCTTGCCTCCCTCTTCTCCTCGGGTCCCTTCTTTCCTTTTCCTTTTCTCTTTTTTTCTCATCCTCTTACACCCTCCACTCTTTCCTTCCTTTTCCCTTCCTGCAGCTCCTCTTTCTCTATTTCTCTCCCTCCTCTCCTCCCATCCTCTCTCTCCCAATAGGTTGTGTGAGAGTGGTCGGTTGGCTGGTCAATGTATCTCTGGCTGTGTGAGTGGTCGGTTGGCTGTGATGAGAAGTGACTGTCAGGTCGGTCGGTGTGTCTGTTGATACGCTGTGATGAGAAATGACTGACAGATCGGTCGGTGTGTCTGTTGATAGGCTGTGATGAGAAGTGACTGTCAGGTCGGTCGGTGTGTCTGTTGATACGCTGTGATGAGAAGTGACTGACAGATCGGTCGGTGTGTCTGTTGATAGGCTGTGATGAGAAGTGACTGTCAGGTCGGTCGGTGTGTCTGTTGATACACTGTGATGAGAAATGACTGACAGATCGGTCGGTGTGTCTGTTGATAGGCTGTGATGAGAAGTGACTGTCAGGTCGGTCGGTGTGTCTGTTGATACGCTGTGATGAGAAGTGACTGACAGATCGGTCGGTGTGTCTGTTGATAGGCTGTGATGAGAAGCGACTGTCAGGTCGGTCGGTGTGTCTGTTGATAGGCTGTGATGAGAAGTGACTGTCAGGTCGGTCGGTGCGTCTGTTGATAGGTCGTGATGAGAAGTGACTGTCAGGTCGGTCGGTGTGTCTGTTGATACGCTGTGATGAGAAGTGACTGTCCATCAGACAGAAGAGGATTCTATTACTTGGCCTTTATTGAAAAGCCTTTTTCCAATCCAGCATGGCACGGCAGGATAACAGGAATGGCAAACACTCATACACACAGACGCGGAGACAGACAGACAGACAGACAGACAGACAGACAGACAGACAGACAGACAGACAGACAGACAGACAGACAGACAGACAGACAGACAGACAGACAGACAGACAGACAGACAGACAGACAGATACACACAGACACAGAGACAGGCAGGCAGATACACATAGGCCCAGTAAGACAGCTACACACTCAGACAGACAGACAGACAGACAGACAGACAGACAGACAGACAGACAGACAGACAGACAGACAGACAGACAGACAGACAGACAGACAGACAGACAGACAGACAGACAGACAGACAGCTACACACACAGAGGCAGTGACAGACAGATGCATACAAAGACACAGAGAAAGATATATAGACACACACACATAGAATTGAGTGCACTGCATAACACATAAAACAAATGGTCTGTTTCAGTTCTGCTGAAGATGACACACAAGTTATTGTATGATTGTAGGGTCTTTCAACCTCATACACCACGTCAATCACATAGGGTCTGTGCCAGATCTCAGTAACTGTCTTGGATCTAGTCACTGGGTCGTCCCACTGTAGAGTGACAGTCTGCCAGCCAGCAGCTCTCTGGGATCTAGTCACTGGGTGGTCCCACTGCAGAGTGACAGTCTGCCAGCCCAGCATCGATGACATCATCATTATGCACCACTCACAGACACCAGAGTAGGGCCTGTGCCAGTTCTACAGCAACACTACCAGTAGGATTTTCACAATGGACCCAGGATGTACAGGGGAGCATTATGATATATATATATATATATATATATAATATTAATATGTGTAATTTAGCGGATGCTTTTATGTTGAGCAACTCACAGTCATGTGTGCATTGTTACGCTCGTTTGATGAATTGGACCAAGGTGCAGCGTGGCAGGCGTACATTTTACTTTATTTTCAAATGTCACCAAAAAAACAACAAAATACAAACAAACGTAAAGTTCTGCAGGCTCCACAGCAACTATGCAAAAACAAGATCCCACAAACTGAGGTGGAAAACAGGCTGCCTAAGTTTGATTCCCAATCAACAACAACGATAGACAGCTGCCTTTGATTGGGAACCATACCCGGCCAACAAAGAAATAGAGCACTAGAATACCCACCCAAATCACACCCTGACCTAAGCAAATAGAGAAATTAAAAGGCTCTCTAAGGTCACAGCATGACACGTAATTCTTTTTACATATGGGTGGTCCCGGGAATTGAACACACTATCATGGCATTGCAAGCGGCATGCTTTACCTACCGAGCTATAGATTTAAAGTCCTCTATTTAGGGAACTTTGAGAGGTTCTGGAACAGTTCCGAACTACATTTTTGGTGTACTGTAACGTTCGTCGTCTTCGTCTGAGGAGTATGAAGGATCGGAGGACCAATGCGCAGCGTGGTACGTGTTCATGATGATATTTATTAAACACAGAACACTAAAAACAGAAATAGCAAAGAGAATGACACGAAACGAAACAGTCCTGTCTGGTGACATACACAAAGACAGAAAGCAATCACCCACGAAACACAGGTGGGAAAAGGCTACCGAAGTATGATTCGCCACCTGCCTCTGATTGAGGACAAACACAAAACACAACATAGAAAAACTAACATAGACAACCCGCCGAAACTCACGCCCTGTCCAACCTAAAACAAAGACATAGCAAAAGAACTAAGGTCAGAACGTGACATGCACAGAGCACTCTGTGAATGGCACAACATGAATTGCTGTCAGCCGACATGCAGCCTGTGAAATCTGACTCCTCATTTGCATAGGGATTGCCGCGTCACATTCTCTGACCTATCCAGACAAAGGATCGATTTTCTCTGGCTGCGAGAGTCACAGACCCACGTGGTTTTAGACTTCCTCAAAAGGCCAGACCGGCTCGCGTCTATTGATGTGTGTCGGACCCCACTGTGATGTTCTCAGATGAATTTAGAGCGCTGAACATAAAAAATTACAAATAACTTTGTAGAATTGAAACAAGACCAAACAAAACACAACTTGGTCACAGAGGAACGAAATCCCTTCGTGCTTAAAACTGAAGTTGTAACGAGTCAACAGGCATTTGAACTGAGACTCGGCTTCAGTCCGAGGATGCTTGGCAGAACATTCTCTGTCGTCAGATATGTGCAATGTTATTAATTTGTACTGTCACTATGTATGATCATCTTTATTTTTCAGTTATAAGAAATGTTACAATAAGTTGTTTATAATTTGATTGTTACTATATTTAGCATCTTTCAGGGTGGGATGTTAAACTTGTGTCCAGGCTCTCTGTGGTCACTAAAGATCACATGGCACTGAATCGTACGAGTAGGACTGTTAACCCCGGTGTCCTGGCTAAATTCCCAATTTGGTCCTCATACCATCATGGCCACTTCATCATCCCCAGCTTCCAATTGGCTCATTCATCCCCCCTCCTCTCCCCTGTAACTATTCCCCAGGTCGTTGCTGTAAATGAGATCGTGTTCTCAGTCAACTGACCTGGTAAAACAAGGGTACAATAAATACATGAATTAGAAAGCAGTTGAAATATTTCAAGCCCTGTTTTCCCCCACTTTGCTGAATAGGAAAAACAAATCACATAAATGTATGATTTTTTCCTATTTTGATCTCATTTGTATTGTGTTCTATTTCCCAGAAATGTGAGATTTGAATCATTCTGGCAGAACTAGGTGTTATGTGTGGGCCTCTCGTGATAAACAATTACTTTTGGATGGAAATCTACATTCTGAACTAGGTCACCAGATTCACTAACCAATTAGGATTATCTAACCAATCATGATCAATGTATTGATCATTCCTGCAGCCACGGATAGGGTGACAGGGCTTTCTGACTCTGTGGGAGTCCATGTGAGGGATTTGGTCCAGAAATCAGCAACAATATTGATCACACCCACACACGCACATACACACACACGCACACGCGCACACACACACACACGCGCGTCCTTGAAATGAATTACATGGGGAGTGTACCGCCACGGTGCACACAGAAACACACAATCAATACTCTCATCTGAATGTTTAACTTCGGAGCTCCGGAGATCAATAAGGATTTTTTAACAGGAAGAAAATATATATTTCTACCTGGTGCCAATGTGCTGTTATAGCAGGCAGGCAGGGGAAATCACCATCTGAAGACATGGGTCAGAGAGGTTGGAAATAAATAGAGATGCAGCGAAATGTGGGAGGGAGGGAGGGAGGGCATAGGAGGGAGGGAGGGAGGGAGGGAGGGAGGGAGGGAGGGAGGGAGGGAGGGAGGGAGGGGGCGTAGGGAGGGAGGGAGGGCGTAGGGAGGGAGGGAGGGAGGGAGGGAGGGAGGGAGGGAGGGAGGGAGGGCATAGGAGGGAGGGCATGGAGGGAGGGAGGGAGGGAGGGAGGGAGGGAGGGAGGGGGGAGGGTGGGGGAGGGAGAGGGAGGGAGTAGGAGGGAGGGAGAGAGGGAGGAGAGTGGGAGTAGGAGGGAGGGAGGGAGGGAATGAAGGGAGGGAGGGAGGGAGGGAGGGAGGGAGGGAGGGAGGGAGGGAGGGAGAATGAAAGGGAGAAAATAAGGCTGATTGCAAGACTAAGACTACAAAAAAACTGGTAAGGAGACAGATTGCGAGAAACAACAGCTGATATGGTGTAACAACACGTCTGAAAACCACACCCCCTTGTCCAATTACCGTCCAATCACAACCATCAAAACTCTAAACCACACCCACTTCTGTCCGACCTACTATCAGATGATGAATAATACTATGCACCTGTAATAACGGGACTGTTTTCAATGCCATCATGTCATCTGGAGAAGATGATAGTGTTTGTATAGAGCAGGGTGTGTGTGTGTGTGTGTGTGTGTGTGTGTGTGTGTGTGAGAGAGAGAGAGAGACTCCATGGACACAACAAAGACAGAGAGAAAAGAGGGATCCAATATGGACCTAGGACAAAGAACAGCCACGTTAGGTGTTGACATGTATCCTCTAGTCTATACCCAGACACTTTCAAAGCACAGGAAGAACAGAGAAAGAAGGGAGAGAGAGGAGAGTAAGAGGGGTAGAGAAAAAAGAAAGAGAAATGGAAAGAGGGAGGGAAAGAAAGAATGGAAGGAATAGATAGATGGACTGAATGACAGGCCACATGAGAGAGAGCGGTGGTATTTGTGTTTAGCCTTTCAATGCTAATGCTAATTCCGTCACGGGTCTCCATCATACAGAAACCTGAGCTCTCCCTCCAGTCAGTGCTTCATCAAAGCCTCTGCTGCAGGTCCAGAGAGAGAGAGAGAGAGAGAGAGAGAGAGAGAGGAGAGAGGAAGAGGGAGAGAAGAGACCGAGTGATGAGTAGGGAGTGAGTGGTGAGTGAGTGAGTGAGTGAGTGAGTGAGTGAGTGAGTGAGTGAGTGAGTGAGTGAGTGAGTGAGTGAGTGAGTGAGTGAGTGAGTGAGTGAGACAGGTAAAAAGCGAGAGATCTAATTTTGGCCCAGCCAATAATTTAATCAAATCACATTTTCTTTTTTCATTAGCTATTCTCTGTACCCTCACAAATCTCTCTCTCTCTCTCTTCCCTTTCCCTCTCTCTATCTCTCCCTCTATCTCTCACACAAACACTCCCTTTCTCTTCCAAGCACACACATACACACTTTTCTCTCCCTCAGTAGCTAGTCAGATTTGCTGGTGTCTATCGCTGACGCTATTGTCAGGACCATCCACCTGGCTCCGTGCCGATCCCCAGTGGCTGATGGGTATGAGCAGAATGAGTCTGGATGTATGAGAGTATAATCTCCTACCTGAGGCGCTACACGTCCACGTCCACCACATCCTCCCCGGCCCAGGTGCCTCCTGGGAGCAGGCGAACGGACAGGTTTGACTCTGTGAAATGACAGCCATGACAGCATTGCAACACAGAATGACAAGTCAGGGGGAGGGAGGGATGAAGAGAAAGGAAAGGATACATCCGAATGCCTCCTGTTCTGGAGCCGATGGCCAGGATCTTCTGGACGGGATCAAAGGCCAGGCAGGTGGGCTGGTACGGGAAGCCATGGCGTACCGTCTGGAATAGGAAAAACACAAACACACTTTAATTACCATTCAAATTCAATACACATTGTTAGAGTTAGAAATTGGTTAAATGTGTACATATGTTATGGAATTGTGATCAGTATGTAGGAAAACTCGTTTTATTTTATTACTAAAATAGATCAATAGATTAATAGATAAAAAGATTTTGTCAGAGACAAACAAACATCTAAAATAGACTGAAATAGAAGTAATGAATCAGGAGCAAGAGCCCATAAGAGATCAGAAAACAGAGAAGGAAGAAGGGGCTTCCAGAATAGGTAAATAGCAAGAGTCTACACTGAGCTGCTGTCCATGGTGCTGAAATATTCAGCAGCTCTTTCCCCAGTCAACTAAGACTGGTGTTTAAATCTGCATGGGCGCTGTCCACTAGCAGTGGTGCTGAAATCAATGCTGTCACTGCCCAGAATCTATACTGGTAATCATACCAGAGCTGTCCAAACAGGGTGGTGCTGGAATATATGCATTGACGCTGTCCGCTGTCTGCACTGTGCTGAAATCCATATAGGCGACAACAACTTTCCAATGACTGTGTTGGAATGGACAGTTAAGCTGTGTGTTATCCAATGGCCTCCCAGGAAACCCAGCAGTGGCCCTGTTCATCTGTTTCCATTCAGACTAGCTCCTGTGTTTGGCTGAATTATGGCAACAACGTCTCTGTCCTCTCATCTTTAATTCATAGACATGAAATTGGAGCGGGGCTACCAAACAACAGGCTGAATGAATGAGATAGAGTGGTCATAAAAGCTGTGTGAGAGAGAGAGAGAGAGGTCATGAGAGAGACAGAGAGAGCAAGAGAGAAGTAATACAAGCTGAGTGAGAGAGAGAGAGCGAGAGAGAGCGCGAGAGAGAGAGAGAGAGAGAGAGGTCATACAAGCTGAGAGAGAGAGAGGCCGAGAGAGCGAGAGAGAGAGAGAAAGGTGTGAATCACGCCTTAAAAGGGAATGTGTGTGTGTGTGCATCCGGTATGTTTACATGTGGCATCTGCTCCACTACTCACACTCGTGCTAATGAAGGACTTTATAGCCTATAGATTTTCATTTAGGGGCCTGTTTTATTGCCCACTATTAAAACCCCCAGCAGCCTCCAGACTCCTACTGTAACCCTGCTCCTTCTGTGTCTGTCCACCCCAAATCAAGCGGCTTTCTAACGTCCACTATCTCAACTTGCATACAGCCAGTTTTCAGAGGAGAGAGAGTGCTATGTGGATACACTGTCAAATATTTACTAATCATAGAAAAACTAGCGAAACCAAATCAAATATGCCTTGGCATAATCAATGGAACAGCTGAAAAAAATCAAACGAATATCAACGTACACCGTACGTGTGTTTGTTTTTGTACGTACGTGCGTGTTCTGTAACGTACGTGTTCTGTTTTTGTGCTCTGCTGTGTCTCTGATACCACGTACTAAAAGAAAATGGGAAAGAATATGAAGGTTTTGATCGCACGGATAATTCACAGCATGCTGCTATCAAAGGGTAGCAGCATCACACGTTGGAATGGGAGGAAGCAACAGAGGTAGTGTGTTCGTTGAGAAGAGCAAATATCTTGCATTTTGTATTTTGATTTCTTCCTATTCTCAGTGCATATGTTGTTTTGCCAACACCTTTGAAAGGAGAGATATGTGTTTATGCTTCTCAAAAGGCTGAGAACGTAACACTCAATCATCCGACATTAATCTGCCTGCAGACATTGTGTAAGTGCAGGGTTGTGGAGATGGGTTAACAATAATGAAATTCATGAGTGACACACGTGCACATGCACACGCACGCACACACACACACACACACACACACACACACACACACACACACACAGCAGACCCCTGTAGGTGTGGTGGGTAGAGGGTCTCTGGCAATGATCCACACTGTACAAAAGGAACCTTTCAATCAGCAGTAGAACAGTCCTGGCTGGGGTGAACTGCTGCTGCTGTGTGGAACTGACCTCTTAACTAACCACCAGCTGCCATTAACTTGTGACGACCTGGAGAGGAGGGAGATATGGGGAACACCTCCCCCCCAGGGCCCCTGACGTACCAAGCCCAGCTCGGTGCACTCTGCTCAGGCTACAGATGGGGCCAATAGAGACCCACCCAGAGGAAAGAACCATTAAATATACACATCACAGACATGAAATGGATGAAAAATGCATTTACCCTGGTGAATCTCAGAGCTGCTCATGCATATTTCACAACCTCTAAAGCCATTTTTTTCTGTGCGTGTGTGTGTGCGTGCATCTGCTCTGGGTCCATCTCTATGGTCGCTCTCACACTCTGATTGCACCCTCATTCTATTTCTCGCTCTCTTTCTTTCTCTCTCTCGCTACATACTGAAACAGTATTTGTCTGTATTATGGATGTGTGGGGCTCCACATGCAGCTGAGTTATCTATGTGTCGTAGCTATAACTCCTCATTGTGTTTCAGTACTGGCTCTGTGTCGGACTCCTACTGTAGCAGACAGGCAGTGTTTGATGATAACTCCCCTTCCTCTCTCCTCCTCTTGGGAGACTGTCGTTATCTTGCCACATTATAAGATCTGCTCTCTTTTTATGTCAGAGGCCTGTCAGAGGTATCTTCAGAGGGTGTCAAGATATCAAGCTATACCCGTATTGCTCCTTCTCTCGCTCTCTCCTTCTCGCTGCCTCCCTGTCTGCCCCCCCCCAGCTCTGTCCCACATCCTCTCACCGCCACCTTCTGTCTATCGCTCACTCTCGATCTCTCTCGCCACTTTCTCTGCTAATTCTAGTGGACAAGACGAGCCTAATCTAAATATCTTCTAACAGCAGTGTTGCGACTCCATCCTGATGTCGCTCTCAGCTACAGTGAACTCTATGCCACGACGGAGACGGACCAGTCATTGTCAACACAGAGCTTCGTCAACTCAGCCTCATACCCGAGACTTCATCAGCTGCTCATAATCAAACACTGGAGCCTGGCGTTTCTGGTGAAACCACAGCGAACATGTCTCCTCACACGTTTCAATCCAATAAAAGAAACACAAAAAAAACAACGTTTTCGCTACTGTAACTCTGAGAAAGATCTCTGAAGTCAAACATAAAACGTGCTTGAATCACATCCAGAGGAACATTTTGTTTTGCCATTTGCTACCTGAACGTTGTTACACTGTACCGGCTTGGATGGATAAAAAAAAAAAACACGTTAGAGCAGGAGGCCTAGAGAGTAAACACAAACAACAAGCAGTAACAACAACAAAAAACAGCACGTTGTTTCATACATTAACACACACATCGTAATATGTAGTAGTCGCATATACATTTGCACTTTACATCTGAGTCCTTTAGCAGACACTCTTATCCAGAGCGACTTACAGTAGTGAGTGTATACGTCTTCGTTAGTACACAAACCATAGATAAAGAAACAACTGGGGAGAGATTCAGAAGGCACTGGTGATGCACAACCTGAGGCAGAAATACTGACTAGGAGTGAATAATGCATTGTGTGTGTGTGTGTGTATGGGGGGGGAGGGAGGGGTGGTGTGTGTGTGTGTGTGTGTGTGTGTGTGTGTGTGTGTGTGTGTGTGTGTGTGTGTGACCCAAGAATGTACACAAATATGTAAACACAGATATGCATACGCACACGTTCAACATCACACTAAACATGCGTCACATGCAGCAGGGGGCCCGCTGATACATACTACTGTCTGTGCATGCGTGGGTGTGATTGTGGTTCTGCCATGTATGTGTACATGTCTGTGGCTCTGTGCATCCAACCACACTCTATTGCCTCATTGGGTGATCGCAGCCTCAGAGAAGACACAGTAGTTGAAGGGAAATGGAATTAACTTCCTGCGCTAGGAATACCTATTTAACCTTGCTTCATCGAATTATGAGCTGTTTCCATCAGTCAGAAGAAGGCGAAGACAGACAGAAGGACAACTCAACTGAACCTCCTCACCAACAGTGAAGGGGGAGATATTTTGAGGCTACTCTAAAATTCCTTTGATGTGCAGAGGACTAAAAATAAAAGACAGATCTGAACACTGGTACTGTAGGAGAGGGGGATGAAAGGAGGAGTGGAGGAGAGGGGGATGAAAGGAGGAGTGGAGGAGAGGGGGACGGGCTAGACGGGGTCTCTCCATAGTTAGAGACGTAAAAAAGAGAACTAGGAGGGAGTAGGAATCAGCACATCGAAGTACATCATTGTGTCAGTTGTGAACAATTCCCGTTGCCTGATTGTGGATTACAGTGAAATATTCTAAGTGAGAAAAGGCGATAGGAAAGAGGGAGGATTTTGAGTATTGATTTGGCTGGTCTGGTGTAATGTTTGAGGAAGCCAGAAAGCTGTAAGTCCTTCCTTCAGTACAGAGACAGCAGCTTACAGATTCTCACAGAATGGGAGGAAGCCATTCTTATCCACATCCAGATATAATAAGTGCTTCCCAAGCACAAACACACACACACACACACACACGTATGCCCAGTCTAGCGAGCAGGGAGAGAGGGCAGTATGAAACCAGAGTGAAGGGATGGGGGGGAAAAAATGAATGAGCTGGGATAACCTCCTCTTCGCTAATGGGTGCTAGCTACACTCTTACAAATTAAGGGTTCATTGGGGTTCTATGTAGAACCTTTTGGTTCTTTGGTCAAAATGTAAGAACCCTTTTCAGAGAAGGGAAAGTGGTTTCCATAATTCAAAAACTGTCAACACCAACTGCCATTTATCCAGTGACGACTCAATAACGCAGTTGTTTAAGTTAATCAACGTTTATTTTTCCATTCAAATAAAAAAATTATTTTACCTATATTTAACCAGGCAAGTCAGTTAAGAACAAATTCTTATTTTCAATGACGGTCTAGGAACAGTGGGTTAACTGCCTGTTCAGGGGCAGAACGACAGATTTGTACCTTGTCAGCTCGGGGGTTTGAACTTGCAACCTTCCGGTTACCGGTCCAACGATCTAACTACTAGGCTACCCTGCCGCCCCATGAAGCCATAATGATGTGATAAACTATAGGGCGAGATAGATAACGTTGTTTCAAAGTTTGAGCACTATATTAGGCTACCGTTTGTTACCTAGCAAGCTAGCTAGCTAAACCTATAGGGGGGAAAACACTTTAATTAGCTAGCTAGCCACTTTACAAGCTAGCTAACTCTTATGAATAAATGTTCATTTGACTTATTGAAAGTGCCAAATAAAACTGCAGACCCAGCCTGACATTAGCAATTAGCTAATTGTTACTTTTATCTCAGTATTTCAGGGTGGAGTCCGATGGGAGGGACTAGCCATGTTGCCGCTGAACCCAACTACCAGGCAAAAAGAGGATCCCTCTTTTGGCTGCTGTTGATGGCAACAACTGCATGTAAGTCGGTCTTCTACATTATAATAATGATGTGTCTGTGTACCAGTTTGTCTACATTCTTGCAGGTATAAGATTGAATCCCAATTATGTCAATTTTTTCTTCCTCTCGGGAACCAGGTAGGCAATAACACATATTGCACTGTTCCATAAAGGAGGCATAACCCCTCGGAAGGCATAACCCCTCGGAAGGCATAACCCCTCGGAAGACATAACCCCTCGGAAGGCATAACCCCTCGGAAGACATGACCCCTCGGAAGGCATAACCCCTCGGAAGGCATAACCCCTCGGAAGGCATAACCCCTCGGAAGGCATAACCCCTCGGAAGGCATAACCCCTCGGAAGGCATCCGGAATTGACATTGGGCCATCATTCAAAACAAAGAGCCTTCCTGTCCACCGATCTGTGCATATTTCCCAAAAGATTTTGCATTACCTAAACTGTTTGTGTTTGAGGGTGACTATAATGACAATAACATCTTAAAAATATATTGGTATTCTTTTGTGTATCATTTCATTATTTATTTTTCTATTATTTAAGATATTATTTTCTTAGTAATACTACTATTTTATTAGCAGTAGCCATAATGGAGCAAATTGGGGTTAGGTGCCTTGCTCAAGAGCACATTAACAGACGTTTCACCTTGACGGCTCTGGTATTTTAACCAGCAACCTTTTTAGTTTCTAGCCCAACGCTGTAACTGCTAGGCTACCTGCCACCCTAGGGGTTCCATATACTGTATGAAGTGTACAGTGGTTCCTCCTTTAAAAGTTGTGTCATACTGCAGCACACCTTGCGGGATACCGTAGAATTCTATGGCACATTATTTAATTGTCAGCCATTATTGCCATTAATGCTAGTTAGTGCTAGAAAATGTCAAACCTTTTTTGTAAGAACATAGTATATGGGATTGATTTTAAATGTAGCTTAATTCATTTAATTAACATAAATTAAGGGTTCACAAATAAATTCAGAGACAATAAGATAATCATGTTGATCTGATTACGCTCATAAAATCCCTGTCTCTATTCAATTATTGTTTTTTGTCTATTTCTCTGTGTGTTGATTGGTGGGGAAAACAGGTCTACATAAAAAAGGTTGTGTAGACTACTGTAGGCTAACGTCAACATTTGTTCAGAATAATTTGCTTGATAACAAGATAAAATGTCGCTCTCAAAACGTATCAAGAAGAAAGGTGGATAATGAATCGAGGATTGAGAGAAGAATGTGCAGAAAGATATGCGTACATCTCTCCATCTTTTCCCAGTGCCAAGCCAGTGTGTCTTATTTGCAATGAAAATGTCGCTGTTAGCAAATGATTCAATCTCAGACTAATTATTGTGTGAATCTAAGCACAGAACTTCCAGTGGCCTTCCCGTCCCATGTAGAGGCCCGACGCAGAAACACAGAAGTATACAGAAGTATACAGAATGGTGTTGTCTGCGTAGAGGTGGATCTGAGAATCACCAGCAGCAAGAGCAACATCATTGATGTATACAGAGAAAAGAGTCGGCCCGAGAATTAAACCCTGTGGCACCCCCATAGAGACTGCCAGAGGTCCGGACAACAAACCCTCCGATTTAACACATGTAAATACAGGACTGTTTTTACTGTGGATATAGATACTTTTGTACCTGTTTCCTCCAGCATCTTCACAAGGTTATTTGCTGTTGTTCTGGAATTGATTTGCACTTTTCACACCAAAGTACGTTCATCTCTAGGAGACAGAACGTGTCTCCTTCCTGAGCAGTATGTCAGCTGCATAGTTACATGGTGTTTATACTTGCGTACTATTGTTTGTACAGATTAACGTGGTACCTTCAGGCATTTGCTACCAAGAATGAACCAGACTTGTGGAGGTCTACAATATTTATTCTGAGGTTTTGGCTAATTTCTTTTGATTTTCCTATGATGTCAAGCAAAGAGGCACTGGGTTTGAAGGTAGGCCTTGAAATGCATCCACAGGTACACCTCCAATTTGCCTATCAGAAGCTTCTAAAGCCATGACATTTTCTGCAATTTTCCAAGCTGTTTAAAGACACAGCCAACTCAGTGTTTGTCAACTTTTGACCTACTGGAATTGTGATACAGTGAATTATAAGTGAAATAATCTGTCCGTAAACAATTGTCGGGAAAATGACTTGTGTCACGCACAAAGTAGATGTCCTAACCGACTTGCCAAAACAATAGTTTGTTATGAAGAAATTGGTGGAGTGGTTGAAAAACGAGTTTTAATGACTCCAACGTAAGTGTATGTAAACCTCCGACTTCAACTGTATTCTGTAACTTAAACATGTTAAATCTGCAGTTACAAGGAAGAGGGAAACAGTCGCAGACGAGGTGGAGAAATTTGAGGAAATATGTACACTTACAGAATTACTATATAATTATTAACAGGGCAAAAGTCCCGTTACTGGTCAAAATGGTATTCTGAGAAGACTTGACCTTATTGTTGTCATTACTCTATAGGACTACAATTAGAAAAACAGTAATATTTGACTAACCTGAAGGTCTGAACTATTTGACAATCATTTGGAGTTCTTTACCAGAATAACCAGACAAACAAAATAGATTTATACAATCAACATTTATCAACACTCATCAAAATAGTTACAAACATAATGAGAATGATCGGGAAATGGAATGAATTGTTAAGAAGTGAAGAACTGGAGATCCTGTACATAAAATAGTGTTAAACTCAGTCTGTGATCCAAGTCTGTTGTGGTTTCTTGTTTGTTCAGGCAGCATAGAGGAGAACAAAGGAAGAAGATGGCTGTGTGTCCTTTCTGGTTCAGTTGTGTGGTTCCGCCTTCAGGTTTTTCCTTTGGTCCTGAGTTGATGTCGTTATGCTTGTTGCACTTCTTCGTTGGGTTACACAGGCTGAGCTCTAATTGTCTACTCCTTCTGTCCTTGAAGACGATTTGGCTGACGTGTACTGGTCAGGCAGCACCAGCTCTTTAAAGTATTCTGTCTTCTTCTGAGCCTGTTTAGTGCATGGGCACTTCCGTCCCTATTTCTGTACTAGATTACAGGTACTATTCCCGAAGAGGTACTTTTCCCCTAATGTATCAGTTCTGACCATTAAAGGCAAAGGTCCAGGGCCTATGGTCGGGCCTGCTGAAGATGAAGGTCCTACTCCCTCCTTCAGGTCCACAGTTAAAGAGAGTACGAGAGAGGGGAACAGTACTTGTATATCCTGCTAGGTCACATGGTATCACATCTAGGTGTCAAAAAAAGTATTTTGGGGAGAAAACCTAAAGTTGTTTCAGGTCAAATCACCAGAATGTTCAGCATTGTTCAACATGTGACATTCAAAAGGACACATCGCTACAGAAGCAAGCGATAGAACCCTTTTTGGTTCTACATGGAACCTTGTTTCTAAGAGTGTAGGGTCTCATTGGTGCGTGAAGGAGAGAGTATACTGTATGACGGTGTATTTATATGTCTATTTATACAATGCGTGTGTGTTTGTGTGTGCGTGTGTCCATGTGTGTGTGTGTGCGAGTGTGTCCGTGTACTGTGCGTGCGAGTGTGTGTGTGTGTGTAGTGGGATGTTCGTGTGGGTGTGCAATTGTCTTGCATCTTCCATCTTCACAGGTGAACTCACAAGCATGTCTTCACATCCACATTATATTCTAGAAGATATCTATGGTTCCATGCTCGCCTTCCGGCAACAGTGAGCCTGTCTCTCTGTGTGGGTGTGACATGCTTTACGTATTTGTATGATGGGGGCTAAAGCCTGTTAGCCTGTGATTAAAGGCATAGTTCACCCAAATTACAAAATGACACATTGATTTCCTTACCCTGTAAGCAGGCTATGCACAAAGGTATGACAGCAATTCATGCTTTGGGTTAGTTTCCCTGGCAGTGGCTAGAAGAGTTTCCAAATATGTTAACATTTGGAAACAGTGTCACTGAACTAAACCAAAGCATAGAATTGTCTCTTTTTGTCTCTTTTGACGAACATGTCAGGAATGTTTCAAGGACAGCTTTTTTCCATTTACATAACATTGCAAAAATCTGAAACTTACTGTCCAAAAATTATGGAGAAAAATGTATCCATGCTTTTGTTACTTCCAGGTTAGACTACTGCAATGCTCTACTTTCCGGCTACCCGGATAAAGCACTAAATAAACTTCAGTTAGTGCTAAATACGGTTGCTAGAATCCTGACTAGAACCCCAAAATTTGATCATATTACTCCAGTGCTAGCCTCCCTACACTGGCTTCCTGTTAAGGCAAGGGCTGATTTCAAGGTTTTACTGCTAACCTACAAAGCATTGCATGGGCTTGCTCCTACCTATCTTTCCAATTTGGTCCTGCCGTACATACCTACACATACGCTACGGTCACAAGACGCAGGCCTCCTAA
Source organism: Oncorhynchus tshawytscha (assembly GCF_018296145.1). Classification (NCBI taxonomy): domain Eukaryota; kingdom Metazoa; phylum Chordata; class Actinopteri; order Salmoniformes; family Salmonidae; genus Oncorhynchus; species Oncorhynchus tshawytscha. The sequence goes on along the minus strand of NC_056454.1, from coordinate 15,332,247 downwards.
TTGTCCCTAGAATTTCTAAGCAAACAGCTGGAGGCAGGGCTTTCTCCAATAGAGCTCCATTTTTATGGAACGGTCTGCCTACCCATGTGAGAGATGCAGACTCAGTCTCGACCTTTAAGTCTTTACTGAAGACTCATCTTTTCAGTGGGTCATATGACTGAGTGTAGTCTGGCCCAGGAGTGTGAAGGTGAACAGAAAGGCACTGGAGCAACGAACCGCCCTTGCTGTCTCTGCCTGGCCGGTTCCCCCCTCGCCACTGGGATTCTCTGCCTCTAACCCTATTACAGGGGCTGAGTCACTGGCTTACTGGTGCTCTTTCATGCTGTCCCTATGAGGGGTGCATCACTTGAGTGGGTTGAGTCACTGACGTGATCTTCCTGTCTGGGTTGGCGCTCCCCCTTGGGTTGTGCTGTGGCTGAGATCTTTGTGGGCTATACTCGGCCTTGTCTCAGGATGGTAAGTTGGTGGTTGAAGATATCCCTCTAGTGGTGTGGGGGCTGTGCTTTGGAAAAGTGGGTGGGGTTATATCCTTCCTGTTTGGCCCTGTCCGGGGGTATCATCGGATGGGGCCACAGTGTCTCCTGACCCCTCCTGTCTCAGCCTCCAGTATTTATGCTGCAGTAGATTATGTGTCGGGGGGCTAGGGTCAGTTTGTTATATCTGGAGTACTTCTCCTGTCTTACCCGGTGTCCTGTGTGAATTTAAGTATGCTCTCTCTAATTCTCTCTTTCTCTCTCTCGGAGGACCTGAGCCCTAGGACCATGCCTCAGGACTACCTGGCATGATGACTCCTTGCTGTCCCGAGTCCATCTGGCCATGCTGCTACTCCAGTGTCAACTGCGATGCCTGTGGCTATGGAAACCTGACCTGTTCACCGGACTTGCTACCTGTCCCAGACCTGCTGTTTTCAACTCTCTAGAGACAGCAGGAGCGGTAGAGATACTCTTAATGATTGGCTATGAAAAGCCAACCTAACATTTACTCTTGAGGTGCTGACTTGCTGCACCCTCGACAACTACTGTGATTATTATTATTTGACCATGCTGGTCATTTATGAACAGTTGAACATCTTGGCCATGTTCTGTTATAATCTCCACTCGGCACAGCCAGAAGAGGACTGGCCACCCCTCATAGCCTGGTTCCTCTCTAGGTTTCTTCCTCGGTTTTGGCCTTTCTAGGGAGTTTTTCCTAGCCACCGTGCTTCTTCACCTGCATTGCTTGCTGTTTGGGGTTTTAGGCTGGGTTTCTGTACAGCACTTTGAGATATCAGCTGATGTAAAAAGGGCTATATAAACAAATTTGATTTGATTTAGAATGCTGTCATACCTTGTCCATAGATTGCTTACATTGTTAGGAATCTCTTATGTCATTTCATAATTTGGGTGAACTATGCCTTTAACCATGGGTAATTGTGGCCACTGGGTTCCAAGGAGTTTCATGTGCACGCGTATTTAACCCCCTTGGTGACTTGTCATGGAGAAAGAGAATCGAGCATGTCAACAGCGGGCCAATTGCATCATCCATTAGACTCCGGGGGCTAGGCCTGGGCGATGATGTAATCTCTTGGGGTCCAGCAAGACTGGTGGGGCCATCATACCAGCTATAGGACTGATTGATTCCTTGTGACACAAGGTGGCTAAACTGCAAAGGCACAGGGATGCTGAGGCTCAGAACATCAAGGAGAGGGGGAGGGGTGAGGAGGAGGGGGAGGGGTGGGCGCGCCTCCGAATGACGTCTGACCTTAAGAAACGCAACAAGAAATGATATCATCCACGTCAGACGATGTCTTAAGTTTGATTTGGAGTTTACGTTTAACAACAAAAATATAAAAAATAACACCCTTTGTTCCACCGGTAATACTGTATAACTGGAGATGGCAGAGGCACGGTATGAAAGTATGAACATCTGGATACCGCCCACCTCTAACACACACACACACATCATGCCCATAAGGGCACAAGGGCACGGACCTCCTCAGATTCGTCCAGTTTTTACATTTTTTTTAGGTGTTGAATTAATTACTCAACTTTATTTTTAACACCCTAGAGCCGAAATCTAATTAGCATAATAAAGTAACCCCTATAAAAAGCTCTCCGTTTTCTGCTTTGGATGCGTCTCAATCCACCGCATCATCTTTGTCGCACTTCTGCATCTGCTGTGAAAGGTGGCAGAGCTAGAGCGGTGTTTGTCAGACCATGAGACATCCCGAAAATTATTTATAAAAAGGATCTGTCAGCAGTATTTTGCATAGAGGGCACACTGGCTGGACCAGGTAAAGAGTGCCGCCCCCCCCTCCACCACCTCCCCCAATCTCCCTGGTAAGTGGTTCCTTCCAAGGTGCACCACGGAGCAAAGATATACTAGGACGCTAGATAGTCCAGTAGTGGGTGCAGACGGTATTGTCAGTGGAGGACAGAGAGTGTGACACAGCGTTTGATTTGATTTTAGATGCCGGTGATGGGCAGGACTCGCAGGAGGTATGTTTGTCATTTAATCAAGCTGTTGCCTATTGATTTCTTTAGTGATAAATAAATAAATACAAATATGTTTTGTTATTTCTCTGTAATACTAGCCACCTAGATAGGTTCCAAAACTCCCAACCTCATAACTAGCTACTCAGCCATTTCAGGTTATCAATCAAGTTAGAGTAGGTTGTCACCAGGCAGGCTAAAACTAGATCCCACCAAAACAGTAACATTTCAGGCTATCATTTCACACAGCTCTTACATTAGAAGCGCATTGTCATAATTTTCACAATTTCACATTATTATTCCAACCTCATAGTGTGGGAAATATATATAAATCACAAGAAAATCACGTTGTTGACTGCAACGGCCCTGTAACTCTTGGGCTATGATACTATCTACCAGTGTGAGAGTTTTACTAAACTCCTAAGACATAAAAGTTCTTAAAGACTCAATGTGCATCATTCATTAAAATGACAATTGAACAGATAAAGAGGTATGCTTAGATAACCTATAATGCTTTTTTTTTTACATAGAATTACCCATGATCATAGCTCTAGATTGCATGAAAGGTGTTTGAAAAAGGTGTTTGAAAAGGTGGTGTTTGAAAAATGCAAAATCCACCAATCTCCATCCTCACGTACATCCCACTAAAAGGAGTGGCTGAGGGGAGTAGTACAAGTGGTTGTGTCTCAGAATAGGCAGAAGCCTGGCATTTCATTGGACAGATGATCCTCAAGAGACAAGAGCGTCAGAGGGTCCCTCCTATAGATACCATCATAAATGCATGGGAATGCACGTAATAGCTCACACGCACAAACACACACACACACGCTCTAAGTTGCAGTATACAGTATGTCTACACAATTTACCACTGCCTTTGATCAGTGGACAGAGAGAAGAAAATAGACTTTACAAAAGATTGATGAAGCAATACTTAGCGAGATCATGGGATGATTGAAAAGTCCACTTAATTTAAAGACAATTATGTGTTGCACCGCATGGGGTACTGAGGTGGTGGGCAATCTGCCAGGCTTGCCAGGAACGGCAGCATCACCCAGAGAGTAAGTGGGCCAACCTCTCCAATAAGGACATAAAACCTGCTCCTAGAGAGCTACACAATCCTCCACTGGCCCAGTAACCAAGAGGATGGGTGAATAATCACACACACACACAAACACACACACACTGTACAGCCCCCGGACCCACTTCCTTCCCCTCCTCCCCCTTCTCTTCTCTGCCTCCACACACACCCACACCTCCCTATTTTATCTCACTCTAACACTTCTGACAGGCAGGCAGTGAAACAATGAGTCATCAGACTCGGGATGGAGGCCAGCGATCGCAGAAAGTTTGAAGGGTCATAGATGAGGTTGACGTCATCTCATCTCCTCCTCTACCCACACATCTATGCCCGAAGAGTGATGAGGAGGAGACAGGGAGATAAAGGCTCCTCCCACTGACCTTTGACCCTGACTGAGACAGAAACTGCCTGTAGTCACAGATCTGAGATCAGTCTTCTCGCCCCAAATGCTAATCATAATTATTAGGGGTAAACTAATGCAAAACGGACTTTAACTAAGCAAGTAGGGCCAACTTCCCGCATCCTGGTAGTAGAGGTAAATGTCTCATTTGGTACACTCTTAGAAAAAAAGGTGCTATCTAGAACCTAAAAAGGTTCTTTGGCTTTCCCCATAGGAGAACCCTTTTGGTTCCAGATAAAACACTTTTGAGTTCCATGTAGAACACTTTACACAGAGGGTTCTAAATGGAACCAAAAAGCGTTCTCTTTTGGCACCCTTTTTTCTCAGAGTGTAAGCGTGCAGAGCATGGCGCTTGCAACGCCAGGGTTGTCGGTTCAATTCCCACGGGAAACCAGCACGAAAAAGTATGAAAATGTATGCACTCACTACATTTGACTCAAATGTCAAATGTAATGACAAAAAAGACAGTTCAAATGCAATGATTGAGTGTCAATTTTGGGTCCTGATGTAAAACCAGAATTTAACAGTCCTCTTGCTGACTGATTGATTAGCTACAGCTGTTGGGTGCTACAGTTGGATGGTGGAGGGTGTGACCTCCATACAATAGTAAAGCGCATTGAGTAGAGAAAAACGCTTTATGAATTGTGAATAGATCATTATGCTGATCATTATAATGGGTCATGGGGAGGTTGAGGCTTGTCGCCGGAGGTCCACACTGCTCGGTGATCACATGTTTCATTAGTATGTATGAATAGCATGGAAGAGATTGCTTCCAGATTGTTTTGATCACGCGGACTGGGAAATGTTCTGGATTGTCTCTGAAAATAGTATAGAAATATAAACGGACTCGGTGACTGAGTTCATCAGGAAGTGCATAGAGGATGTTGTGGATCGATGGCAGCATTTGCGCAAAACTGAAAGCGCGAACCACGACAAGGTGACTGAGACCATGGACATGCATAAACAGACCAGCTATGCTATCCGTGTGGCAATCAGTGGTAAAACGACGGTACAGGGACAAAGTGGAGCCACAATTCAACTGCTAAAGACACAAGCATATGGCAGGGACTCCACAGCCACTCAGGAGGACTGGGAGCTCCCGCTCTCCGTGGCCAACGTGAGAGTAAGACATTTAAGCGTGTTAACCCTCGCAAGGCTTCGCTAGTCTTCAGAGCATGTGTAGACCAGATGGCTGTCGTGTTTATTTTGTATTGGGGTATTTTATTAGGATCCCCATTAACTGTTGCAAAAACAGCAGCTACTCTTCCTGGGGTCCTCACAAAACATGAGACATGACATAATACAGAACATCAATAGACAAGAACAGCTCAAGGGTAGAACTACATACATTTTTTAAAAGGCACACTTAGCCTACAGTACATGTCAATACATACATAAACAATCTAGGTCAAATAGGGGAGAGGCGTTGTGCCGTGAGGTGTTGCTATATCTGTTTTTTGAAACCAGGTTTGCTGTTCATTTGAGCAATATGGGATGGAACGGAGTTCAATGCAATAATGACTCTATATGATACTGTACACATTCTTGAATTTGTTCTGGTTTTGGGGACTGTGAAAAGACCCCTGGTGGCATGTCTGGTGGGATAAGTGTGTGTGTCAGAGCTGTGTGTAAGTTGACTATGCAAACAATTTGGAATTTTAAACACATGAATGTTTCTTATGAAAAGAAGAAGTGATGCAGTCAGTCTCTCCTCAACTCTTAGCCAAGAGAGACTGACATGTATAGTATTAATATTAGCTCTCTGATTACAACGATGAGCAAGACGTGTCGCTCTGTTCTGGGCCAGCGGCAGCTTAACTAGGTATTTCCTTGCAGCACTGAACCACACGACTGGACAATAATCAAGATAAGACTAAACTAGAGCCTGCAGGACTTGATTTTTGGAGTGTGATGTCAGTGTGGTGTTTAGGGACATATTCAATCTCTCCCTATCCCAGTATGTTGTCCCCACTTGCTTCAAGATGTCCATAATTGATCCTGTACCCAAGAAAGCGAAGGTAACTGAACTAAATGACTATCGCCCCGTAGCACTCACTTCAGTCATCATGAAGTGATTTGAGAGGATATCAACTCCACCTTACCCGACACCCTAGGAATTTACATTTTAGTCATTTAGCAGACGCTCTTATCCAGAGTCCATACATAGTCATACTTTTTTGTACTAGACCCACTACAATTTGCATTCCGCCCCACAGATCCACGTATGACGCTATCGCACTGCCCTATCCCATCTAGACAAGAGGAACACTTATGTTCATTGATTACAGCTCAGCCTTCAACACCTTAGTACCCTTCAATTTCTTTGCAAGGAATTGTTTCCTCCATGGTCTTTGAGGTTGAACCTGTGTACGAAATTCGCTGTTCGACTGAGGTACCTTACAGATAATTGTATGTGTGGGGAACAGAGATGAGGTGTTCATTCAAAAATCATGTTACCACTATTACTGCACAAAGAGTTGGTACATGTGACTTATTACCTAATTTACAGTGTATTGAAACCCACTACCAGTCAAAAGTTTGGACACACCTACTAATTCCAGGGTTTTTCATTATTTTTTACTATTTTGTACATTGTAGAACAATACTGAAGGCATCAAAACTATGAAATAACACACATGGAATCATGTAGTAACCAAAAAAGTTTTAAAACCAATCACAATATATTTTAGATTCTTCAAAGTAGCCACCCTTTGCCTTGATGGCAGCTTTGCACACTCTTGCCATTGTCTCAACCAGCTTCATGAGGTTGTCACCTAGAATGCATTTCAATTAACAGGTGTGTCTTGTTAAAAGTTCTTTCCTTCGGAATGCGTTTGAGCCAATCAGTTGTGTTGTGACAGGTTAGGGACGGTATACAGAAGATAGCCCTGTTTGGTAAAAGACCATGTACATATTATGGCAAGAACAGCTCAAATAACCAAAGAGAAATGACAGTCCATCATTACTTTAAGACATGAAGGTGAGACAATGCGGAAAATTTAAAGAACTTTGAAAGTTTTTTCAAGTGCAGTCGCAACATCCATCAAGCGCTATGATGAAACTGGCTCTCATGAGGACCGTCACAGGAAGGAAGACCAAGAGTTACCTCTTCTGCAGAGGATAAATTCATTAGAGGTAACTGCACCTCAGATTGCAGCCCAAATAAACGCTTCACAGAGTCCGAGTCGCAGACAGTCAACTGTTCAGAGGAGACTGCGTGAATCATCCCATCTGGTTTGCGCTTAGTGGGACCATAGTGGTTAAGAGCGTTGGGCCAGTAACCGTACAAAATGTGCAAATATTTATAAAAAACGTTTTTTACAGAATAATGCTGTAACGTAACACACGCTCTTAACCACTATGCTACCAGCAATTACCTGCAGCCATGACCTCACTTTGCTCCCTCCCTCTTTCTCTTCACATCCATGCCTATTCTAGCTGAGCTCCATCCACTTATCACGCTCCCTCTATCACACACACGAACATACACCCCCCCACACACACACACACACAATTCCCCATGCAACCCTGCTCTCAACTTTTGGATGAGGCACGCTCACAGCCGGGTCACCCCGTGGTATCTCGATCTTTTGGATGAGGCACGCTCACAGCCGGGTCACCCCGTGGTATCTCGATCTTTTGGACGAGGCACGCTCAAAGCCGGGTCACCCCGTGGTATCTCGATCTGCTCTACTGAATAAGTTGACCAATCTCTGTAGTCTGACAGAGAGCTTTCATGACAAACTCGTATCACACGCCTGTTCACGCGTCATCGCTGACATTAATAGTGGCCGAAGCCATATAAAGAAGAGCGGTAAGACACGTGTGCTATGTTCCCACACACTAGAGAGAAGAAGAAAAGTAATGACTAAGGAAGTCAGTAAATGTCTGAAACCCACCCACACAGACACCTGGAATCTCTGGGATGTGACACCATTAACGAACAAAGTATTTTATCCTCTGAAGAATATACCAAAGAGACTAATGAATGAGTAAAAGGTTGGGGTAGTGACCGCCTTTCATTCATCAAACGGGCACAATTCCCTATATGGGTGTGTGTGTGTGTGTGTGTGTGTGTGTGTGTGTGTGTGTGTGTGTGTGTGTGTGTGTGTGTGTGTGTGTGTGTGTGTGTGTGTGTGTGTGTGTGTGTGTGTGTGTGTGTGTGTGTGTGTTCCATCTCTGGGATCCTTTTGACGACTGACCTCCAGGACCCTCCCACCCTCATTACCCCAGAAAAGGTGTGCTGCCTCCGGGAGGGGATTTCCTCTGCACACTGCCTCATTCATCCATTCCCCTCTTCCACACCCCCATTCATAGATTTTTATTCCAGGCTTACTATTAAATAGAAAGCATTACAAAATGCACATGAAAAGCTATAATAGCTCTATCTGTTACTGGTAGAACCAACATTTCAAATCAATACACACATTAGCGTGTAGCTCAGCTCACACTCCTGCCCTTCTGTACTGTCTGCTACAGTGGGCAGGGAATGGTGTGAGGGTTGTGACAACACCACCGGTGCCAGAGATGCTGCTAACACAGTAAGTGCACTCTGTATTTGACGTTTAGCGTTTGGGCGTACGTATGGTTCTCAAGCCCTCACCTCTGAGCCCAACTTGACCGGAGGCACACCTCGAATTTCCTGCCTGTTGTGGTCACAGCAAGGTTCAATTAATGATGCCAGACAACACCTGCGCGTATCTGTCACTTGAACCATTACCATACAAGAAATGTTGATGTTCGGTAATAGCCTAGGCCAGTGTTTCCACGCTCCAGTCCTCAGGTACCCTTAACAGCACACCTTTTTGTTGTAGCCCTGGACAAGCACACCTGAATCAGCATTTCAACTAATCATTAAGCCCTCAATGAGTTGAATCAGGTGAGTTGTGTGCTGGTGGGGGTACTCGAGATGTTGGGAAACACTGGCCTAGGCTAATGACAGGTTAGCTCGGGTGATTTGTGGGCAAGTTGTAGGTTATTCATAAGTTATGAACGTTTCGTCTTGAGTAGCTAAGATTGCAGTGGGGGAAATACTGTGTAATTACAAATACAGACACAATAAGAATGTATAGTCTGCGGGGATTTGCCTAGCCTACCACGTGGTTATTTCCAGCACTTTCTCCAGTATGCAGAATCCGATGCTCTCTGCAGCATCCACCTCGTCGGTTTGGGAGTGAACTGCCTGCCTGCCTCTACTTATCTTCCCATTGTTCATTTTATCCCCCCCTCATACTTTCTCCTCTGCTTGAGCTACAATGTTATACCGGTCTCCCTCGCTCCTCAATTAATTATTTACAGTGAGATCCAAAATCTCCCCCCTCTCTCTTTGGGGCAAGGAATAATCGCGTCAGTCAGCTGCAAATACATCAGTGGGGCTGCAATGGGCGCGGAGCATTCTAAAAATAGCTCCACGAAAATCACATCAGCCCGATAGTACCGCAGGGTCGCTCCGCTCGCTCGCTCACTTTTTATGGGCTGTAGATGGGGAGGAAGGAACAGCCGTTATGTCATCGATTCTACAACACTAAATAACTGTCTGCGGAGAAGACAACAACCACCACCACTTTACAAGCCATTCTTTCTTACCACTTGTGTTTAGCCTACTAAATGCACATCGCCACAGAAATTCACATACATTTGCTGGGACCAAGAGAGAGAGAGGGAGAGAGAGCGGTGGGAGCTATAGGCGAACGGTCGGAGCACAGCGGGACCAGTAATTGAATGAATACATGCACCAAGATGCGGTCGTCACCAGTGTGCACACCATTGACGGAAGAGGAAGCGAAATGAAAGTCACAGAACTAAGTAGTCCAGACCCAGCGGCTATTGCATTGGTATCTATGGGAGACACACCCAGTTAAATAGACCAGAACTGACCATTTGTTTTCAATGCTAAACGGGCTGAGTGAACCATCTTCATTTATCCACCATATTTGGTACACACTGCGTTGACGGTAATACCCAAAGTCAATGAGCAGCCAGCTGTGCACACATACAACCGCCCACGGCGCCATGCTTTTCAAGGCATAATTGTCTACTGCCTCCTCAAAAGAAGTGGACACACAACAATAGCCTACTAGAAATGATAAGCTATAGGATATACAGGCCTACACCTCATTGAAAGTATTGTGCCACAGATAAGGGAGAGGGGTTGGCCACGTTACCATCCAAATAAGTACATCTGCACAAGCGCTAAAGCGTTCTATCCATTCAATAAGCACACAACATAGCCAAACCAGACTGAGTTATACGGTCCAATGAGAGACTGGTGGGGGCGTAGGTTTGAATACAGGCAGCGTCTAAAATGGTAAACTCAGATAAGATGACTTTGATTGAGAAGCACCCATGTGAACCGACAACATCACAGTCTTTTAGTCTGGCAGGTTCTATTCTATTGGCTACTCAATACCACACAAAACACTATACTCTAATCCATAAAAAAAACAATGCATTGGTATGTAAGCATTTCACCACCATTGTTGGTAAATTGATATACTGTAGCCTATAGCCAGCATGTACATTTGGTCCTTGTCACATTTGGCCCTTGTTCACTTGTATTGGAAAGGCCGTAGATTTGGCGGTTTTATTCTCGGTCCATTTGAGAAACAGAACTGTGGAGAACTAGACACACACACACACGCCCTACTGATATACACACACACGCACACTACTCACCTTGCATATCTGAAAGTTTTCCGAGACTAGCGTCTCCTGGACATGGATATCCTGGGGAGTGGGCGCATGAGCGGTCGGGGTACCAGCTGCACTGCCGCACGAGGGGGACGCGACACCCCCCGGGGAGGAGGATGACAGGCCGTCCAGTACCTTTCGAAACTTCTTCATCTTGCTTTAGGTTAGCGAGAAAGACTTCTATGTCAATGTATTCTATCAACCTATCAAGAGTCGTCTCCGTTTCAAATGCTAAGATGACGCGAGAGTCTGTTTGATGTAGGAACCCCTGAGGGTTGGCAGGCGTCGCTTCCTGCAGCCTCTCTCTCGCCCTCTCTCTCCCTCTTCTTTTTAAGTGCAATTGAAAAAGTCGTGGAGGGACCTCATTGTGCACTTAGGCTTCTGTCCACAAAACTGTTTATCTTGGTTTGAGGAGGATACTTAGGTCAAATAGAATCGCCAATTGCAAATGGATGTATATTGCGCATCAAAAGAGCATGCCCCAGCAAAGATTTAAACTAAGAAACGTCATGTTTCTTTAGCCTGCTGAAACTGCATCACTATAAAGCATGAAGGCAAAACACACTACAATACAATAGCCTAATCAACCGCTGCAGCAGTTATGAGAGACTAACTAGATATATAATCAGCTAAAGTTCAAACACTTACCAATACACTACCTTAACAATGTTTTTTATTTTTTATTTTATCGCACTTTTTGACTGGATGGAGAGTGAAGCAGGTCTATGCAGAGAGACAATGCAGCTAAATGCAGCTCGCTTCCACTCGCTAGTATTACAACTACAAAATAAAGTAAACCCTTGCACGAACTGAGGAGAGGAACAGGTAAACGAGAGTTGAATCAGTCAAATTAAGTTTATACCCGAATTGTCGAGGATCCAGCGTTTGTATGCAGCCCTGTCCCCTAGAACTGATTCTCTGCAGTCTAGCGCGAGTTGCTGTCCATGGTACTGAAAGACTCCACTCCGGCACCGCCTCTCCCTTCGTTCCTCTCCCCGCCCTTTCTCGGTAGCGATTGGATTACGGTTTCCAGCCAATACCTACTGAATAGGCAGTATTGTGAATAAAAGCAACCGGGAAATAATCAACTTTGCCTGGCTTGTGGAACAGCACCATCTGTGAAACGTGCGTTTGTGTGAACATAGGATAGCTTATTCACAATCTATTCATGAGGCTTCCACACGTGAGAAACCGAACTTGACTCGTAGTAAATGTGGATGGGGAAAACGCTAAGGTGTAGGCCAAAGGTTGCTGCTTGCTTAGTTAGAACCGCCAAAATCACTGGGAGCAAACAATAATTTAATTAAACATGGTTAAACCAGACCGTTTACCTAGTCAAGGCGCATGTGCATCATTCACACCTACTTATAAACGTTCAAACGCATTCACGGATATGTGGCACCACGATATACATATATATGTACAGTATAAGTAGCAGATTGGTATAAAATCGTCCCCACTGACGCTGGATTGAATTGCAAGTGCTTACATCACCAGGCAGCATCTCTCCAAGTTTTGGTAAATGTCTCAGAAGTACAAACATTTCAGCATAAGTATACTACAGGAAGACACAATTTATATCCAATATTTACACATATTTTGAGGAGGGGAGATTGGAGGGCAATTATTTAAAATGTGCCTTATTTAGTAATCATAATATGAGTCTGGTAGCAGCAGTTATGATGTCTGTGTAGTGTGTGTGTGTGTGTGTGTGTGTGTGTGTGTGTGTGTGTGTGTGTGTGTGTGTGTGTGTGTGTGTGTGTGTGTGAGAGAGAGTGTGAGAGTGAGTGAGTGTGATTAAGTATGTGAGTAAGTGAGTGAGTGAGTGCATGTGTTCTAAGGTGCAGAGAATCAGAGCAGATGGTCAGTCCAGTTCAAGTGTTCAGCAGTCTGATAGCTTTTAGGTAGAGACCGTCTCTGTGCCTGTTGGTATCAGACCTCATGCTTCGATACAGTCTGCACAACAGGAAGGGAGTGAACAGCTCGTGGCTGGGGTGTGTGGGGTCCTTGATGACTGCTCCCGAGTGGTCTAAGGCACTCAGTGCTAGAGGTATCACTACAGACCCTGGTTCAATCCCAGGCTGTATCACAACCGGTCGTGATCAGGAGTCCCAAATGGCGGTGCACAATTGGCCCAGGGTTGTCGGCGTTAGGGGAGGGTTTGGCCGGGGTAGGCCGTCATTGTACAATAAGAATGTGTTCTTAACTGACTTGCCTAGTTAAATAAAGGTTAAATAAAAAAATAATGCTTTAGGCCTTCCTCAGGCACTGTTTCGAGTAGATGTCCTGGATGGGTGGGAGCACGGCCCCAGTAATGTACTGGGCCGTCTTCACCACCAACTGGAGGGCCTTGTGGTCTTAGAAGGAGCAATTCCCATACCGGGCCATGATTCAACTGGGCAGGACACTCTTGATAGTGCAGCTGTAGTGTTTGGAGAAGACCCAGGGTTGCATGCTGAAGATCTTCAGCCGCCTTGGGAAGTAGAGACGCTGTTACGCACTCTTGACAAGAGTGGTGGTTCATGTCAAGTTCTCAATGATGTGGACGCAGAGGAACTTAAAACTGCTGACTCTCTAGACGGATGATGTGGATCGGGGCATGTTCCCTCCTCTGCTTCCTGAAGTCAACAATCAACTCCTTTCTTTTGCTGACGTTGAGACACGAGGTTGTTGTCCTGGCACCACAATGCCAGCTCACTTACTTCCTCCCTACAGGCTGACTCGTTGTTGTTAGTTATCAGGCATTTCAGGATGGCCCTGTGTTAAGAGTCTGTGTGGAGGAGGTGTTGTTGCCAATCCTCACAGCCTATGGTCTGCCCTTTAGGAAGTCCAGGATCCAGTTGCAGAAATAATGTTGAATACTGAAATGTAGTCAATGAACAGCATTCTCACATACAGCGATTTGGGAAGTATTCAGACCTCTTGACTTTTTCCACATTTTGTTACGTTACAGCCTTATTCTAAAAATGGATTTAAAACAAATCTTCATCAATCTACACACAATACCCTATGATGACAAAGTGAAAACAGGTTTTTAGACATTTTTGCACATTTATAAATAAAAATATATATTTTTAAATATCTTATTTAGACAAGTATTCAGACCCCTTGCTATGAGACTCGAAATTGAGCTCAGGTGAATCCTGTTTCCATTGATCATCCTTGAGATGTTTCTACAATTTGATTGGAGTCCACCTGTAGTAAATTCAATTGATTGGACATGATTTAGAAAGGCAAACATCTGACTATATAAGGTCCCACAGTTGGCAATGCATGTCAGAGCAAAAACCAAGCCATGAGGTCGAAGGAATTGTTTGTAGAGCCCTGAGACAGGATTGTGTTTTGACACAAAATCTGGAGAAGGGAACACAAAAACATTTCTGAAGCATTGAAGGTCCCCAAGAACACAGTGTCCTCCATCATTCTTAAATGGAGGACGTTTGGAACCAGGCCAAACTGAGCAATCGGGAGAGAAGGGACTTGGTCAGGGAGGTGACCAAGAACCTGATGGTCACTCTGACAGAGCTCCAGAATTCCTCTGCAGAGATGGGAGAACCTTCCAGAAGGACAACCATCTCTGCAGCACTCCACCATTCAGGCCTTTATGGTAGAGTGACCAGACGGAAGCCACTCCTCAGTAAAAGGGACAAGACAGCCCACTTGGAGTTTTCCAAAAGGCATCTAAAGACTCTCAGAACATGAGAAACAAGAGTCTCTGGTCTGATGAAACCAAGATGGAACTCTTTGCCCTGGACGCCAAGCATCAAATCTGGAGGAAACCTGGCACTATCCTTACGGTGAAACATGGTGGTGGCAGCATCATGCTGTGGGAATGTTTTTCAGCATCAGGGACTGGGAGACTAGTCAAGATCGAGGGAAAGATCAACAGAGCAAAGTACAGAGAGATCATTGATGAAAACCTGCTCCAGAGCACTCCGGACCTCAGACTGGGGTGAAGTTTCACCTTCCAACAGGACAACAACCCTAAGCACACAGCCAAGACAATGCAGGAGTGGCTTCGGGACAAGTCTCTGAATGTCCTTGAGTGGCCTAGCCAGAGCCAGGACTTGATCCCAATCTAACATCTCTGGGGAATTCTGAAAATAGTTGTGCATCAACGCTCCCCATCCAACCTGACAGAGCTTGACAGGATCTGCAGAGAAGAATGGGAGAAGCTCCCCAAATAAAGGTGTGCCAAGAATGTTGTGTCATACCCAAGAAGACTCGAGGGCTGTAATCTCTGCCAAAGGTGCTTCAACAAAGTACTGAGTAAAGGGTCTGAATACTTATGTAAATGTGATATTTTTGTTTTTCATCTTTAGTCAATTGTGCACAAATTTATAAAACACTTTTTTTCTTTCTTATTATGGGGTATTGTGTGTAGATTGACCATTTTTGATTAAGGATGTAACGTAGCAAAATGTGGAAAAAGTCAAGGTGTTCTGAATACTGTCCGAATGCACTGTAGGTGTTCCTCTTGTCCACACATGTTACGGCCATGTGAATGGCGATGGAAATGACATCTTCCATGGATCTATTGGAGCAGTAGGCTAATTGGAGTGAGTCCAGTGTGTCTGGCATGATGACCTTGATATGGGTCATGCCCCGCCTCTCAAAGCCCTTCATGATGACCGGGTGAGTGCAACAGTGCAATAGTCATTTGGGATGGTGGCCTCCTTGAAGCAGGTGGGGACTACTGTCTGGGCCAGGGTCAGGTTGAAGATGTCTGAGAAGATACCCATCAGCTAGCTGGTCATCACCCACTCTGAGGATATGGCCAGCGATGCTATCTGGGCCGGCGACTTTGTGCGTAATCACTTCTGTTGAGAGTTTTCCTCACATCAGCCATAGAGAGTGAAAGCACCTGGTCGTCCGCACCAGCGAGAGCCTTCCTGGATGGCTTGGTGTTGTTTGCTTCGAAGCAATCACAGAATGTTTTAAGCTCGTCCGGGAGGGAGGTTGGCTGCTGGATATGCCTTTGTAGTCTGTGATCGTCGGTAGTCCTTTCCACGTGTGTCGCGAGTCTGAGTTGTCGAACATCAATTCCAGTTTAAGTCTGAAATTTTCTTTTTGCATCTCTAATGGATTTGGATACGCGTTGCGTGTCACAGAGTCATCGCGGTTCCTTCTGCATTGAATGATGCAGTATGGGCTCTCAAATGGTATGGATTTTTCCGTTTATCCAGTTTTTGTTTTTTCTTCTCTCTCTCCGTCCACAGCGGCACGGCAATATCTAACGTTGTGGAGTCAGAACAGTAGCAGACGGTGACGTACGGTTCTTCTGCTGCTAGGAAAACGCTGGACAAGAGTGTTTTGTATCAAATACTTTGCTAATCTGAAGATAAACCCTATAGATTGTTATTTATGATGATAATGATAATGATGATAAAGATAAAGATGATTATGAGTAGCTATTATTGTCAGCATATTATATGAATATGTAGTAACAGTAGTAGTAGTAGTAGTAGTACTGGTAGTAGTAGTAGTAGTAGGCTAGTATCATCCTCTTCATCACTATCATAATATCTGTCATCATTATCACAAGCCCTAGGCTTACATATAGGAAAGTAAGCAGCCATTCCCTATCAAGAACAATAATTGCCAGGGAGCTATAGGTAGGCCTAAATTAAAGCAAATCAATGTCTCTTTTGCCTTTCACAACTTGGTTGTATTGCAGATTAAATCCATTCTTTAAATGTATAGGGGCCAATAAAATGCAAAATAATCCTCTTCATTGCTCTGAGGGTAAGCGGCATCCACTAAAATACTTCTGGCAAGACAACACCAGTGAAGCGCACAAAATCACGGTGGGGGAAACGGTTAATCTTCACCGCTAAAACCTGCCGACACGGATTAAGACCCAGAGCACGTTAGGGGCCCCAGTGCGAGCCCAAACTACAGAGTTGCGTGACAACCAACAGAAACTCTTGAACCGTGAAAACTTTACCACGGTCCTCCTCTGTGTTTGCCATGCATGGCTTGTTTGATTTAAGCGGTGTGTTTTTTATCCCAGTAATTTCACGGAACACGTCGTGTGTGGTCATCTCAATGACCTGCGATATGTTGGGTAGGTAGATGATTAAAAATCCTTAGTCATCCTTTTCAGTAAACCACTGGGACTTGAGGATCAGCTTAGACCATAGGATTGCAGTATTGAAGGCCCAAGAGAGGCTTTTATCAATACACACGCATTTTTAACATCTTGCAGGTCTGCTGAAAAACCGGAAGGCCTGCAAAAAAATATCTGTGGGCCTATTCCCATGGCCCATTTGTCCAAGCAAAGTAACGTCATGAACGTACAGTACCAGTCCAAAAGTTTGGACACATGGACTTATTCAAGGGTTTTCCTTTATTTTTACTATTTTCTGCATGTAGAATAATAGTGAAGACATCAAAACTATGATATAACAAATATGGAATCATGTAGTAAACAAAAAGGTGTTGACAGCTTTGCACACTCTTGGCATTTTCTCAACCAGCTTCATGAGGTAGTTACCTGGAATTAACAGGTGTGCCTGGTTAAAAGTTCACTTCTGGAATTTCTTTCCTTCTTAATGTATTTGAGTGAATCAGTTGTGTTGTGACAAGCTAGAAGTGGTATACAGCAGACAGTCCTATTTGGTAAAAGACCAAGTCCATATTATGGCAAGAACAACTCAAATAATAAGCAAAGAGAAATGACAGTCCATCATTACTTTAAGACATGAAGGTCAATCAATTTGGAATATGTCAAGAACTTTAAAAGTTTCTCCAAGTGCAGTCACATAAACCATCAAGTGCTAGGTTGAAACTGGCTCTCATGAGGAACGCCACAGGAAAGGAAGGCCCGGAGTTACAACTGCTGCAGAGGATAAGTTCAATATAGTTACCAGCCTCAGAAATGCCATGAGTTGGCCTAGGCCCTTGAAATGGAAGAGAAAATACTAAACAAACGCTCCAGCCCAATACCACTGGTACTAATACATTCTTCGACGCACTTAACTGCACCTCAGATTGCAGCCCAAATAAATGCTTCAAAGAGTCCAAGTAACAGGCATATCTCAACATCAACTGTTCAGAGGAGACTGCATGAATCAGGCCTTCATGGTTGAATTGAGTCAAAGAAACCACTACTGAAGGACACCAATAATAAGAAGAGACTTGCTTGGGCCAAGAAACACAAGCAATGAACATTAGACTGATGTTAATCTGTTCTTTGGTCTGATGAGTCCAAATTTGATATTTTTGGATCCAAACGCCGTGGCTTTGTGAGACACAGAGTAGGTGAACGGATGATCTCCGCATGTGTGGTTACAAGTGTGAAGCATAGAGGAGGAGGTTTGATGGTGACACTGTTTGTGATTTATTTAGAATTCAAGGCACACTTAAGCAGCATGGCTACCACAGCATTCTGAGCGATACACCATCTCATCTGGTTTGCGCTTAATGAGAAAATTATTTGTTTTTCAACAGGACAATGACCCAACACATCTCCAGGCTGTGTAAGGGCTATTTGACCAAGAAGGTGAGAAATGGAATGCTGCATCAGATAGCCAGGCCATCAGATAGCCAATCACCTGACCTCAATACAATTGAGATGGTTTGGGATAAATTGGACCGCAGAGCGAAGGAAAAGCAGCCAACAAGTGCTCAGCATATGTGGGAATTCCTTCAGGACTGTTGGAAAAGCATTCTAGGTGAAGCTGGTTGAGAGAATGCCAAGAGTGTGCAAAGCTGTCGTCAAGGCAAAAAGTGTCTACTTTGAAGAATCTCAAATATAAAACATATGTCATTTATTTAACACTTTTTTTGGTTACTACATGATTCCAAATGTGTTATTTCATGGTTTTGATGTCTTCACTATTATTCTACAATGTAGAAAATGGTAAAAAAAAAATAAAGACAAACCCTGGAATGAGTAGGCGTGTCCAAACTTTTGACTGGTACTGTACATACACACATACACACTGGTACTGCATATCAGTAAAAGCCATGAGAATTATCCATAAATATCAAACATAGCTGCATGGACTGCAAAATACATGACCGTGCACGGCATCTACGTTGAATAACGTCTGCATTTCTCTCACAGAGTGCTATATGAACAGCGGAGCACTCAGTACTTCGTTCATTACGCCTCTAAGAATATATGGTGTGATGGGTGGCTGCCATGAGTTGGCCGAGGCCCTTGTGATAGAAGAGAAAATACTAAACAAACACACCCGCCCATTACCCCTGGTACTAATGCATTCCTCGACGCACTAGGACACAACCGGGGGGGGGGAATTTCACATAGGATGTTCAGAGCTGTCTGGTGAACACAACACTAAACTGTGCTCAAAGGGCCGTACTTCACCATCGTTTGATCTTTGTGTGTAGGAGACATGGAGAGAGAGAGAGAGAGTGAGAGAGGAAGAGAGAGAGATACCCCTGGGGCCTAGGCTATACACAACAATTAGAGTGTGTGCGTGCGTGCGTGCGTGCGTGTGTGTGTGTGTGTGTGTGCGCATATTTCCAACGAACATGACACAAACACATGCAGCTACACACTCGTTTGCTTGAGCACATTCACACATTGTCCTGGAAGGTTTTGGATAATTGGTAATTGCTGAATATTCAATGGTCGACGGAGATGGAGCATCCTTCATTTATCCATGGCCTCCATGATCACACAATGCCTTGCTGTCACTTGAGGAATTAAAAAGCAGAAATATTTAACTTTCTCTCAAGGACACGCGCAGCGCATGTCAGACATGGGTCATAAATCCAGTCACAGCCCGTTTGGATGAATAGTCTTATTATAACTTAATTGTCACTTCTCAGAAAGCGGCCTTCGTCTTTTCTATTGTGTGCCTGTCCATTTCCTTTCGTCATGGAGCAACAATCAGGCTGCCGCATGCAATCAGGGATTCATAAAGGGCAGTGGTGTAATAATTAAAGCTCATTGGTGTAAGGGAGATATTTGTAGTCATGGTCTGTTCTGTGATTAATCTCACCATGGGCTGTGCTGATTAGGAAGCGAGGTGGCCATGGACATGGAATACAACAGATTTGAGCACCTTTAGATGAATAGTATCCGAACTGGGATTAACCCTTTGCTTGGACTAAATGTCACACACACACACACAGTCATGCACGCACGGACACAAAAGCAAACTAACAAACACGAATACACACAGATCCACCTTGTTACCATGCATGTCAGGAGACAAATTCATCTTTAATAAGCAAGTCCAAGCACAATACCATAATGACTACTGAATAAATTAACAGAGGGTGTGAATGAGGATTGTTGAGTTATGGCCAGGGAAGAGCAAGCCTATCAGCAGCCTTCTGTCTGCACTGTTAACTCTTATCGCTTATGGAAAAACCACATGATTTCATGTTTCGGACATGTAAAATTGTATGTGGTGTCGTGACTTTACGTGACTGTTATTTATTAAATCCACTTACTATGTTTAATTGTTACCCGATTAAATTAGTCATGTAACAATTAACTCAGTAGGATTTGGGGCACCATGGAAGAGGTTGTTTAAAGAGTTACCATCTCCTGAATTAAACTCTATAAGGTATATATCTATTTCATCGATAAACAGTAATCTTATTAATCAGTCGGTCTCCCGAGTGGCACAGCGGTCTAAGGCACTGTTGCTCAGTGCAAGAGGCGTCACTACAGTCTCTGGTTCAAATCCAGGCTGTATCACATCTGGCTGTGATTGGGAGTCCCATATGGTGGCTCACAATTGGCCCAGCATCATCTGGGTTTGGCCAGGGTAGGCTGTCATTGTTAATAAGAAATTAATCTTAAATGTCTTGTCTAGTTAAATAAAGTACATTTAAAAAATGTACCTCTTATCATGTCGGCATTCTGAACAGTCGTAACCTCATGCATCTGCAAAAACCCCAGCCTTACTCATGATTCATTACTACACAAATTGGTTTAATTATTTTTGTCCCCCCCCCAATCCTGAATGAATCTGTTCGTGACGCAGCAGAAAGATCAGTGTACCCCAAATCTAGTGGTTGTGAGTTCAAATCCCAGGAGAGGTCATATTGAAAGTCATCACTAAGTGATCATGTCAAATGTAATCATATTGATTTGAAGATGTTTACACTATTTTAACTGTACAGCATACCACTTAACTTACTAAAAAACCCAAACCATTTCACTACTAATGTGGAATTCCTGGACTAACCTCTCTTCTTCTCACATGACCGAATGCATAGATCAAGCGAAGTAACGTTTCTCTTAAACAGCCAGTGATTAACATTAACATATTTCATTGTCTGAATGTCACTCCCTAAAAACACACCACTATGGAACAATCCTTGCATAGCTTCTCAGAATTCACATAGATATTGGCTCACATAGAAAACTAAAGGAATTGAAACCATAAATGGCTTTGTAATAGGAAATACAGTTATTTCCATGACTGAATTTAAAAGCAATTTTGGACTGACCAATGTAGACATTTTCAAATATATGCAACTTAAATTTTTTATAAATCAAAATATCAATCTAAATATTTTGGACATCAGAGCAATGTTGAGGGAATTCTATTTGAGACAGTAAAGGATACTCATATGATAGGTCAAATGCACAAAACCTATCCAACAAACAATCTCTTAGAAAAAAATATTAACTATTCGAACCAAGACTTAAAAATAACTGAAATTGGCACAAGATGGAAGGAGTGTTGGAATGTTGCACAGGGCGGGATTAGACCCAGAGCCCTGAGCTTATTGATGACCTTGGAGGGTACTATGGTGTTGAATGCTGAGCTATAGTCAATGAACAGCACTCTTACATAGGTGTTCCTCTTGTACAGATGGGTGGAGCAGTGCAATGCGATTACATCCTCTGTGAATCTATTGGGGCGGAAATAGAAATAGATATATACCTTATAGAGTTTAATTCAGGAGATGGTAACTCTTTAAACAACCTCTTCCATGGTGCCCCAATGCAAATTGAAATGGGTCTAGGGTGTCAGGTAAGGTGGAGGTGATATGATCCTTGACTAGTCTCTCAAAGCACTTACTGATGACAGAATTGAGTGCTACGGGGCGGTAGTCATTAAGTTAAGTTACCTTTGTGACAATGGTGGATATCTTGAAGCATGTGGGAACAGCAGACTGGGATAGGGAGAGATTGAATATGTCCGTAAACACACCAGCCAGCTGGTCTGCACATGCCCTGAGCACGCGGCTAGGGATGCCGTCTGAGCCAGCAGCCTTGCGAGGTTTAACACGTTTAAATGTTTTACTCACGTCAGCCACGGAGAACGAGAGCAGCCCGTGTCTGTGGCACTGTGTTATCCTCAAAGCGGGCGAAGAAGGTGTTTAGCTTGTCTGGGAGCAAGACATCGGTGTCGGCGACATGGCAGGTTTTCGCTTTCATTTTTCGCGCGAATGCTGCCATCTATCCACAGTTTCTGGTTTGGGTAGGTTTTAATAGACACAGTAGGAACAACATCCCCTATACACTTCCTGA
Organism: Oncorhynchus tshawytscha; assembly: GCF_018296145.1. Lineage (NCBI taxonomy): Eukaryota > Metazoa > Chordata > Actinopteri > Salmoniformes > Salmonidae > Oncorhynchus > Oncorhynchus tshawytscha. The sequence goes on along the minus strand of NC_056454.1, from coordinate 15,310,138 downwards.
TGAACTCGTGTCAGTGTATGCATCACTGTTATTCGCAGAGGCAACGCAGAACAATGGCCTCTAATCAACAGTGGCATTTATTTTCAATTAACTCTGCAACTCTTACAACTATTGACTTCTTTTCACAACTGCCAACAAAGACATAGTAAAATATATAAAAGTGAATTCAAAATATATATAAAAGGGCATTTCATGCTGAAACCCTCATATTAAACACAAATGGTATTCACTGCATTGCTTTATATTTATGATAGTGTTTTACAGCTTTGTTGTTACATTTTTTTATTTTATATATTTGAAATGTCATAAGGCTGAAGTAATCTGAAGTACCCAAAATGGCCACTAGACGTCTTGTGATAAATTATATACAATTCTTGTAGTTTACTGGTAAACTTTGACAGTTCCCAGTAATTTACCCTCCCGTTGCAACCGTATCTGTGCCTAAGGGGGGAATTCAGACAATCATCTCTTTCCATTCTTGTGCAAAAAGCAGCTAAAAAGCATATTCTCAAATCACTAGAGGTCGACGCTACAGACTTCCTAAGAACACGAGCCAAACCATAGATCCCGTGATCGATGAATAGAGAGAGAGCTGTCCTCATGGCGCAAGTCACTAACAGCCACTGGTACCAATGGCAGTCAGGGAATTCCTCTCTAAACCGGGGATTTACAGGCGCAACAGATGAGAGAAAGAGAGAGAAAAGAGAAGAGGCCAAAGGGCAAAGAGTGTAAAGATTCTGTGGGAGTCGTTGGTGAGGGATCAGAAAAGACATTACCTTTGACCGAGCGGCCCTTGACCTTGACTGTGAAGACGAGAGGTGTTGCGTCTACTCCAAGAGCGGACACACACACGAGCAAACACACACACACGCACGCACACACACCCCACTTCAATCGGTCATTACATCCATGGCCAACCTATAAAATCGAATAGCTCGTTGTGAGGTTCCCTGTTTTGTGACTCCATCTCCTTTACAACCCATTTCCTATGTGTTTCCCTCAGACACAAGGGAAGAGTCAAGCCTATAAATCTACCGGACATGAGGCTTCCCACTGCTCAGCAGGGGTGTAGAAATGCTTTAAAGTACTACTTAAACATTTTTTGGGGGTATCTATACTTTATTTGACTATTTCTTTTTTTGACCACTTTTACTTCACCCAAAAGTACTCGTTTATGTTTGGAATTCTTAACAGGACAGGAAATTCACACACATCCCTCGTCATCTCTACTGACTCTGATCTGGCGGACAAGGAGACGAGGAAGATGGTGTGTGTGTGTGTGTGTGTGTGTGTGTGTGTGTGTGTGTGTGTGTGTGTGTGTGTGTGTGTGTGTGTGTGTGTGTGTGTGTGTGAGAGAGAGAGAGTTAGAACAGTGTCCTACCTTACATTAGCCAGTAGAGTAGAGTTGACAGTGAGGTGATGGGAGTCAGTAGACAGACCAGCAGTACAGATATATTTATACACTCATTAGAGCCTCTTCACTGGTCTGAGAACAGACACTGTATAACACCCTGCCCACTGCAATACCTCCACAGCTAACATCTGTCAAAGTCTCCACTTAGTATAATATAAGACTAGTAGGGGGTGAAAAATACCTTCTCAGTCTAGATAGACATTGTATTACAGTAATATCTGGACACGTAGAGATGTTTTCCAGACAGCACAGTATGCAATAACAGTTGGGATGTTGTTGTGACAATCTATAGGCTGTATACAGTGGGGCAAAAAACATATTTAGTCAGCCACCAATTGTGCAAGTTCTCCCACTTAAAAAGATGAGAGAGGCCTGTAATTTTCATCATAGGTACACTTCAACTATGACAGACTATGACAGAAAAAATCCAGAAAATCACATTGTAGGATTTTTTATGAATTTATTTGCAAATTATGGTGGAAAATAAGTATTTGGTCGATAACAAAAGTTTATCTCAATACTTTGTTATATACCCTTTGTTGGCAATGACAGAGGTCAAATGTTTTCTGTAAGTCTTCACAAGGGTTTCACACACTGTTGCTGGTATTTTGGCCCATTCCTCCATGTAGATCTCCTCTAGAGCAGTGATGTTTTGGGGCTGTTGCTGGGCAACACGGACTTTCAACTCCCTCCAAAGATTTTCTTTCTGTATTATGTAAAACATGTCTACTGATATTTGAAGGATGATCATTACACCAAACATGACATTGTAAAACCAGCTGAGACGTAATGTCTTTGCTCACCACAATACATCAAATGAAATCCCACCCAATGTTCAGAGATTAGGCTACAACAGGGAAAAGCCAAGTTTGACAACCCGCTGTTATGCAATGTCTTGAATCATCACAGTCACCGGCTATTCACACTGAGGTCGGACCGACTGGGTTCGATCCCAGGTATCCTGCATTCCACAAGCCTGTATAAGCCTGCTGAGCTAAGGCCTAGTCATCAGCTACGGGAGCCAATGCAAGTTAGAGGTCTCAGTCAAGGTGACTCGTGAAGTTAGCATGGTTTGTCGAACCACCTTTGCTTCTCTCCCTCCCTGCACTTCAACGGCGGTCAGGATTCATGAGCCAAGGTGCTTGGCTACAGTAAGAGAGGACGTAGTCACTGTCACAACGGAATTGGTCTTGCTTTCTCACCCAACGTCTGCCAGGCACAGCAGTGACTCACCGCTCAGGATAATGATACGTAGCGCCACAGCGCAGTTCCACACTGCGACGCTCCAGTGGTGGGAAAAGTGCTCGCTCCTCCTGACTCTCCACCACGTGTGGAAAAAGTGCAATTAAGTACGCCAAAGTTGCTGTGGTTTGTTTTTGGAGGAGAATGGCCTGGACTGCCCTCTAATGCCTGTAAAAGTCGACACCACAGAGGAAATAGGTTCATATCCCTGTGGATGGAGGAAGCAGTGCTGCATTAGGACAATTGAATATGTGAGGAGACTTCAAGCGTGAAAAGACAGAGAAGGAACGAGTGGAACACCTTACAGCTTTCCGTGCCATCAGCAGGATGTTTAGCATCTGTAATCACCTCTGCTTGTGCATGTTTAATTAACAGCACACCCCTACTGGGTTGATCACCATTGACCGGGACCATTCGTCTCATCTCTTCAGTCACTTTGGGCCATTTGGCACCGTCGAGATTTGATAAAGATGCACACGAGCCTGAGTTAGAGGCAGGTTACAACCACAAAGGAAAGAGTTTTAATCAGTTCCAGATTGGGGCCGCGAGACCCGCACTAATTGAGTATCAGTGGCGGGAGTGCGTGGTTGGTGACAATGGGGGTCGTGGGAGAGGGAGATGGGCACATCCGTTGGGGATAGCAAATTTACATATAAATGGGCTGGTAAATACGCTCCTGCACATACAGCGCTGTACGTTATTGGCTGAAAGTCGAGTACGATGAATATCTTCCTTCGATCAGAAGAATCGCAAGAGCAGGTTCTCTCATTTTGTGAACGAAAAACAACCAATCATGGGGGATAGTTTGGATGCTACGTTTTCAATTACCAAGGTCCATGCACAACACAGGGTTAGTCATTACCCCTGAGCAGCAATTCTGTTCTAAGGGGTCTTCTGGATGAGAGGAGGGCGGCTTCGGGTCGTCTGAGAGGGAAATCAATCAGAGTGGGTATTATGTCATTTCCTCCAGAACAACCCCTCGAATCAAAGTGTCAATACCACTAGAGCAAGAGGATCATATACGTTCACAATACATCCCCAGCGCAACCTCTTATAGGGGTTTTCACTGTGAATTAACTGAGGAATGGCCTATTTGAATATAAATTGAAAGATGGGCTATTAAAAAGAAATGTTATTTTATATTACTTGGGTGAAAAGGCGGTTGCATTCGGTATTAATATATTCCTGGAGAATGAAGGCTAATTGGATTAGTATTGTTTTAATGTGGTCTAAAGGAGATTTGGTCATACGAGGTTTCTGATATCACCCGCTATCTCATTCACTTCCAGATCACAGAGGTAAAGCTCATACATGCCACAAACCCCCACACATAGGGGCTAAAAGTAGAGTGCAGAGCGCACCTACTGTCCAATAAAGAGGCAGATTTACGCTCTCTCGTTGATCCACTGAGGTTTATTGGCCATTAATCCTCGCAATCAACAGTAGCCTAGTCTCTTTTTCTCTCTCTGGTCTCTCTCTCTCTCTCTGGTCTCTCTGGTCTCTCTCTCACTGGTCTCTCTCTCTCTGGTCTCTCTCTCTCTGGTCTCTCTGGTCTCTCTCTCGCTGGTCTCTCTCTCTCTCTGGTCTCTCTCTGTGTGTGTATGTGTGTGTGTGTGTGTGTGTGTGTGTGAGGTGAGCAGCCGGAACCAGTTCCAGCTGGACATAAGGGATAGATTTTATTGAGTTGCAATTGGCTGACACAGATAACAAGCTTGCGCAGTTCTTCTCAACCACACATTAAACTAACTGAGAACGGGTCCAATAGGACACAGTCTGTTAAGATATTGTAATTGCACATTCCCGAGAAACATGGAAATTGTGTCCGACACGACCAAGATCAGAGACAAAAGTCTGAATTTTGAACCCAGACCCTCTCTGGTCAAAGGTTGTATCTTGGAATTTCGGTTCTTATGGACCTGCGAAGCCCTCTACATTGCAGCCACCATATGTTCATCAACAAAAACATGTTATCATAACCATATTATGTTGTATTGATTATTAATTGTATTTATTACCCATCTTATGCAGGTACTGTTGTGAGATGACAAGTTCAGATTGTGTTACTGTTCGATATCCTCCTAGCCTGGCTGACGCGACTCATTTGGTACGCAGCCGAGAGAGAGAGAGAGCAGTGACACATTGGTCGTGACAAGATTCTGTTGTAAATGCAGCATTAGCGCAGCAAGGGGCTAAGTTTTGATTGGTTCTCTGAACGTTTTGTTTTCTTTCCTGGGGGGGGTTGAGACCTCACGTTGTTTGTATTGGAAGTGGGCGGCGCTCAGGGGCTGTGTGTCGTTGTCCATGTGGGTGTTTAAGTGAGAAAGACAAAGAGCAGAACCAAATCAGTAAAAAAAAAAAAAAAGCACGGCCCCCTTCATTATCAACGCCTCGTGCCGAGAACATCAACAGAGCCTTTCCAGATTGGGAAAATCGGGAGGACGTCGAGTTAGGTGTTAGCCAGACTATCATCCTCCACCCTCAGTTTAAAAACAACACTGTATTGCACGCCTGAATCACATCGTTCTGTTATGTAACCCACATCAGGCTCTGGATGTAACACCTCATGCAATTTGTTCTTCTTCCTCCTTCCAAACATGTGATTTTAGAATTAGCTGACAACGGCAATCAGCATGACAGTAAATAGTGAAATCGGGCCACGCGGCCCCGAATCTCTCCATTCCTCCCTCCTTCTCTCGCTCCCTTGACTCTTTCTCTCCTGTGAAGAACATCCCTGTTTGTTCTCCTAATCCTGCAGGGCTCCATTGTCTGCTAAGCCCGGTGTGAAACAGGATAAGGCTGATAGACAGACAGCATCAGTCCCACAGAGGAGAGGAATAGGAGACACAGCTCTGAGTATTCAGGCCTAAAACTTAACGCTATAGTACTGAGCGCACCTCTGCACTGAATCCTGTGTGTGTGCTGCACTGAAATGTGCACCGGCGTGAGGGAGTGAGTGAGTGAGTGAGTGAGTGAGTGAGTGAGTGAGTGAGTGAGTGAGTGAGTGCGCTCTGGACAAGGTCCTAGATCTTCAACTCTGTTCCTGTTTAGTAATGGAGACAGGATGAGAGGGGAGGCAGTGTGTGTGTGTGTGTGTGTGTTTGCACTCTTGTGCCTGTGTGTCATGATCAGTAGCCGTCCTGTCATCCAAACCCCTCAACACCCCTAAGGAGATGTGACCCATGATTGAGCGGAGAAAGGTGCACGGCTCTGCCCTGTTGGCCCTGTTGCTGATAGCCTGTCCATTCAGCTTAATACAGGTCAGTCTGTCCATTCATGGGAATAAAAGTCTGCTCCTCTCCTCTGAGCTGAGACCCTTAGCTCTGCTCTCCTCTGCTGCTTGGCCATCACACTCACACCAGCCAGTTTGACAACAGCCAGATGTTCACCTTGGTCTATATCACATCACACGCCGCACCGCTGGTTGCTCAGCATCAAGGTTACAGCATTATATGAGCGATGGCCTTGTAGGGATCACGACTAAAAATGGACTGACCAACCGATGGATCGACCAACCAGTGAAGCTGGGCAGGGTTGAAGCCATGGGTGGACCTGGGAGTGCATAGGCCAACCCACTGGGGTGACAGACAGAAATACTCTTTCGTTTCATCAACTGTCCGGGTGGCCGGTCTCAAATGATCCCGCAGGTGAAGAAGCCGGATGTGGATGTCCTGGGCTAGCGTGGTTACACGTGGTCTGCGGTTGTGAAGCCGGTTGGACGTAGTGCCAAATTCTCTAAAATGATGTTGAAATGAAATTCTTTGGTGGACATTCCTACAGTTAGTCAGCATGCCAATTACACACTCCCTCATAACTTGAGACATCTGTGGCATTGTGTTGTGTGACAAAACTGCTCATTTTAGAGTGGCCTTTTATTGTCCCCAGCAGAAAGTGCACCTGTGTAATGACCATGTTGTTTAATCAACTTGCTGATATGCCACCCCTGTCAGGTAGATGGATGGAGAAACGCGCACTAACAGGAATGTAAACAAATGTGTGCACAAATTTGAGAGAAATAAGCTTTTTGTGCATATGGACAATTTCTGCCATCTTCTATTTCCCATGAAACATGGGACCAACAATTTACATTTATATTTTTGTTCAGTATAATTCCAGTCTGAATGGCCATTGACTTCTACTGTGGCAGACTCACCACACGTGAATCAAAGTGACAGGCTTCAGTGCACTCAGAGCAGACTGGTGCTTTCTTTGTTTTGCTCAAGCTATTCTCATCACATAAGAGCCAGTGGAACATTTAAAATAAAATGATTTTATTACGAGCCTAGTTGGTTAAGCCACAGAAAAAGTCAGCAACCTTCCCGCTAGCCATGAATGTCTGAGATAATGAGTGGGCTGGACATGCCGAGAGAATGTTTCGGATTGGTCTGCCATGTAGCACGCTTCTGTCTATTTGAGCTGGTCAGTATGTGTAGGGAATCCTGTCTAACATGGCTTTAAAATATATATATACCACATAGTAGAACTACATAAGTGTTGCTCTCCACTTTCTGGAGGACCAGGTTTTGAAATCAGTGGAATTAGAGTCTGATAGCTAAGAAGATGGAGAAACCATCGGTCTCCGGATTACATCTTCAAACTAAGGGCAACCATGGCATCCATGACAGGGAGAAGCAACCATTCCATGTATATGGGTAAGATAGTCTAGCTAACTACATTTTCAAATTTTACACATTTCTAATTTTGACAGAAAGTCATTTTCATTTCAAGTTAAAGTGTACTGTTAGCTAGCTAGCTAACATTAGCTGGCTAGCTTGCTAGCTAGCATTACGTGTATGATCTGTGTAGTAATATTATTCGTATCTCGGAGCCATTTGCTTAGCTAATTATAGCCTAATGTTAGCTAGCTAGCTAACATTGAACCTGGTTGGTTAGCTACCTGCAGTTACATGTAGTAATGTCATGAGTTGGAATTATTGTTCATTGTTTACCTAGCTATGTGTCTTAACACTATAACACTGTTGATAGAAGTAGCTAGTAAATTGCCGAATTTACGAACGCTCAACACCCGTTGAAAATGGCCGGTGTCAGTAAACATTGGCAAAAAAAGTGTAAATTGTTGCCAGTAGCACGGTTGCAGTCACCAACGGTAACATAAAAACAGCCTAACCAGCTCTGCCAGGGCCAGTAAAATGGTCAGTGAGCTGTTCTCTCATTTGTGTCTGGAAGTAGCTAGTAAGCTAGCCAATGTTAGCCAGTTAACTTGGGTGCTTGACTTCTGTTGTTAGGACAGAACACTAAAGGACAGGACGCTAAAGTTTAAGAGAGGGTGGAAACGATGCTGAATGGGTGTAGGTACCAAAACATTCAAAGGCCATTTTCTCAAAAATGAGGATACAAGTTGATCAACTTTCAAAGCAGAATTACTTTCCATTTGTCCCTGTAGTGTATGATATACAATTGTCTAGCTCTGAGTCTCTACTTTTTTTTAAACTTTTTTTTATCCAACGTAAAAAACACAAATCAGTCAAGCCGGTCGGTCACATTTTTTTGAAGTCACTTGTGATGCTTGACAGACACATCTTTTCTTTTCTGTTGGTCTCTGATTCATATCCTTTTGCGCACCTGGGGCGGCAGGTAGCCTAGAAGTTAGAGCGTTGGGCCAAAAAAACCCAAAAGGTTGCTAGATCGAATCCCTGAGCTGCCAAAGTAAAAATCTGTTGTTCTGCCCCTGAACAAGGCAGTTAACCCACTGTTCCTAGGCCGTCATTGAAAATAACAATTTGTTCTGAACTGACTTGTCTAGTTAAAATAAAAAATCCCCATATACATTGTTTACAAAACATGACAGATTATCCAGGTGAAAGCTATGATCCCTTACTGATGTCACTTGTTCAATCAGTGTAGGAAAGAGAAGAGAGGCTAAAGAAGGATTTTTGAGACATGGATTGTGTATGTGTGCCATCCAGAAGGTGGATAGGCAAGACAAAAGATTGAAGTGCCTTTGAACAGGGTATGGTAGTAGGTGCCAAATGCACGGGTTTGAGTGTGTCAAGAACTGCAACGCTGCTGGGTTTTTCACACTTAACAGTTTCCCGTGTGTATCAAGAATGGTCCACCACCCAAAGGACATCCAGGCAACTTGACACAACTGTGGGAAGCATTGGTGTCAACATGGGCCACCATCCCTGTGGAACACTTTCAACACCTTGTAGAATCCATGCCCCGATGAATTGAGGCTGTTCTGAGGGCAAAGGGGGGGGGGAGGGTGCAACTCAATATTAGGAAGGTGTTCTTAATGTTTTGTGCACATACTGTATATTGTAGACTTGGTTCAGTAAAGACAAACATACTGAGCCCTCAGTATTTTAGTTAAACTGTCATACCCCATCAGAACCCAAAATATATTGTTTTACTCCAGTGTTTATTAAACAACGTCATTGTAAATAAACACTACATAGGCTTCAAACATGGCTAAAACTATAATTTTGATATCACGGATGGTCAGTCCTTGCATCCATAGCGCTGTCTATGAATTTGAGAGTGGTTACCCACTGTGCACATAGTTCATTTCAACATTGATTCAAACAGTTTTTGTCCAGTGGGTACATTTCCAGCCCCATCCCTCAGCTTTTTATCAAAACAGTGGCGGAGTCAGCTTTGTTATTGTGTGAACTGCATATAGCCCCTATAAGATCAATGTGCTGTAGCAGTCCCTGTTGTGGTCCTCTATATTTACATTTTGTCGTGTTTGACATAATCATCTGTCTGTATTACATCAACCCTCGTTCTGTCCATCATGCTTTTTATTCACTAAAAGATGGGATACTCCCACTCCTGTTTATCTTCCCTCTGCCTAGAGGTATACTGTATGTCTCATGGTATGACTGATTTTCATGGAGAAAAATATATTTAGCAATCAAAATACATCGGTTTAACCCTTCTCGCTGAGTTACCAGCCTGGTCTCATAGACCAGATGTAACATAGTAAACTAAAATCCGGGACACTCAAATGAGTATGACATGTAACGTTTGGTACATAAGACAGAAAGTTACATTAAGGCAAAAGGCAAAGGAGGGTGTAATGTAATCTCCCAACACCCCACAGGTTATGTGTTCGAATCAGATCACGGACAACTTTAGCATTTTAGACAACATGCATGTACTTAATACTTTTTAGCTACTTTGAAACTACTTAGCATGTTAGCTAACCCTTCCCCTAACATTAACACTTTAAGCTAACTCCGAACCAAAACCCCTAGCCTAGCAAACATTAGCCACCTAGCCAACATTAGTGTTAGCCACCTAGCCAACATTAGTGTTAGCCACCTAGCCAACATTAGTGTTAGCCACCTAGCCAACATTAGTGTTAGCCACCTAGCCAACATTAGTGTTAGCCACCTAGCCAACATTAGTGTTAGCCACCTAGCCAACATTAGTGTTAGCCACCTAGCCAACATTAGTGTTAGCCACCTAGCCAACATTAGTGTTAGCCACCTAGCTAACGTTAGCCACAACAAATTGCACATTCTTAACATATAAAGATTGTAATTCGTAAAATATTATACGGATTGTAATTCATAACATATCATACAAGATGGATTATCGGCGTCCACAAATTAATTCATACCATACCAACCATATCATCCAGGATTTTAATTTACTATGTTATCTACTTTTGAGTCCAGGTTGGAGTTAGGCATACAGCATGTAATCACCATAGTCCACAATCACAAGCTAATATAATTAAACACACGGTATATCCTGCCAGAGTAATGGAGGTTTTATGAAACATGCTCACATGATGAGTAGGGTTGCAAAATTCTGGTATCGTTCCCCCAAATTCCCATGTTATCCATAAGTGCTTTGGGAAAATTACCAGAATTTTGAAACCTAGTGATGAGTAACCCTGCCTGAGAACAGAAGAATTGCATCATTTCCCTGATCTTAGACTTTAGCTCAGCGGACCAACACAGTTTTGTGGCTATATTTGGTTTGAAGCAGTTGGTTACGTCTGTCTATGTCACTTCATTTCCTAGCACCGATAATGTGCTGTATAATTTATCAACTTCAGCAGCCTGCACACTAACGTGTCCTATTTTCAACCTGTATCAACATGCTATCAGCATATTTTAACCCCTGTTGTGCTCTGACTACTCACTTCCCAAGGAAAAAGGAGACACTTTACACATTTAAAGAGTCATTCATCATAATGCCATGAGCCACACATGGGACCCCACATAATTTAATGTTTGACCCCAGCAAACGATCCCCTCCCAGGCATGTAATCTGTACAGCTAACAAACTGTCCAGGTAGTATCAGCTCACCCATGACGAGTAATACCCTCTTAGCATACTTATCCAACCATGCATGATCACCTCTAGGGGAGAGCGGGGTGAGTTGAGCCATTTGTTTTACAATCAGCATCATTCTGTCAAGGGAAATGAAGTATTCTTTCTAACAAAGACATCTACATATATCTCAGAATGTTGTCCCTGAAAATAATCAGAATTCATCTAAACATTACAATGTTGAAAACATAACTTTGTCGCTTGACACAACTTATGGGGTAAGTTGAGCAGCTTTGGGGTAAGTGGGTGCTGGTGTCCTGTGACAGTGGGTGCTGGTGCTGGTAGATCAAAGTTCAATTCATGGAACGGGGGTGTAGTATATTGTATATCTTAAATGTATGCCAACATTTACGTATAGATCTCTGTTCAATATCACTTACCCTTCAACTTCATGACCAGTTGTCTGAGGCAGGGATGTTGATTCAATGTGCCAATTCATAGGCTAGTTCTCTGCATTTGAAGCTACTAAGTCCATGAGACTGGTCAGAAAGATTCTTGATATGTTTAGCGAGCTCAGACTCCATGTCATCAGATAGGACCTTGTGTGTCTCTGCTACTCCATCATAGCCTCTCTTTCTCACAGGTACAAGTTGAAGTCGGAAGTTTACATACACTTAGGTTGGAGTCATTAAAACTCGTTTTTCAACCACTCCACAAATTTCTTGTTAACAAACTATAGTTTTGGCAAGTCGGTTAGGACATCTACTTTGTGCACTACAAGTAATTTTTCCAACAAATGTTTACAGACAGATTATTTCACTTATAATTCACTGTATCACAATTCCAGTGGGTCAGAAGTTTACGTACATTAAGTTGACCATACCTTTAAACAGCTTGGAAAATTCCAGAAAATGATGTTATGGCTTTAGAAGCTTCTGATAAATTATGTCAATTAGCCTGAGTCAATTGGAGGTGTACCTGTGGATGTATTTCAAGTCCTACCTTCAAATTCAGTGCCTCTTTGCTTGACATCATGGGGAAATCAAAAGAAATCAGCCAAGATCTCAGAAGAAAATATTGTAGACCTCCTCAAGTCTGGTTCATCCTTGGGAGCAATTTCCAAATGACTGAAGGTACCACGTTCATCTGTACAAACAATAGTACGCAAGTATAAACACCATGGGACCACTCAGCAGTCATACCGCTCAGGAAGGAGACGCATTCTGTCTCCTAGAGATGAACGTACTTTGGTACGAAAGTGCAAATCAATCTCAGAACAACAGCAAACGACCTTATGCAGATGCTGGAGGAAACAGGTACAAAAGTATCTCTATCCACAATAAAAACGAGTCCTATTTCGACATAACCTGAAAGGCCGCTCAGCAAGGAAGAAGCCACTGCTCCAAAACCACCATGAAAAAGCCCGACTACGGTTTGCAACTGCACATGGGGACAAAGATTGTACTTTTTGGAGAAATGTCCTCTGGTCTGATGACACAAAAATAGAACTGTTTGGCCATAATGACCATTGTTATGTTTGGAGTAAAAAGGGGGAGGCTTGCAAGCCGAAGCACACCATCCCAACCGTGAAGCACGGGGGTGGCAGCATCATGTTGTGGGTATGCTTTGCTGCAGGAGGGACTGGTGCAAAATAGATGACATCATGAGGCAGGATAATGTTGTGGATATATTGAAGCAACATCTCAAGACATCAGTAAGGAAGTTGAAGCCTGGTCGCAAATGGGTCTTCCAAATGTACAATGACCCCAAGCATACTTTGAAGTTGTGGCAAATGGCTTAAGGACATCAAAGTCAAGGTATTGGAGTGGCCATCACAAAGCCCCAACCTCAATCCTATAGAACATTTGTGGGTAGAACTGAAAAAGCATGTGCAAGTAAGGAGGCCTACAAACCTGATTCAGTTACACCAGCTCTGTCAGGAGGAATGGGCCAAAATTCACCAACTTATTGTGGGAAGCTTGTGGAAGGCTACCCGAAACATATGACACAAGATAAACCATTTAAAGGCAATGCTAACAAATACTAATTGAGTGTATGTAAACTTCTGACCCCCTGGGAATGTGATGAAAGAAATAAAAGCTGAAATAAATCATACTCTACTATTATTCTGACATTTCACATTCTTAAAATAAAGTGGTGATCCTAACTGACTTAAAACAGGGAATTTTTACTAAGATTAAATGTGAGGAATTGTGAAAAACTGAGTTTAAATGTATTTGGCTAAGGTGTACGTAAACTTCCGACTTCAACTGTACATGCTCCTTTTCTTTTTCATCAAATGACCTCTTCAGTGTCATTCAGTAAATTTTTTCATCATTTTTTCATCTCACTTCCTTGGCTGCTCTCTCAAGAACTTCAAGGGGGGCTCCGTTTGTATCCACGGGGCATGATGATGTCTGGAGTTCATATGCATGGCACATTGCAAAAATACTGTGCATAAAACAGACATAATTGCATCATCATTTGTATGGGGTAAGTTGACATTTTGACTATATTAGCCCAAACAGCTACAAGGATGCAATTTCATGCTAAGTTTAGGACCTCATTGTGTAGCTTATAGAAATCCCAACTGATGTATAAAACAATCTTAACACTATTTACTTTGGTCTAGATACAAGCATCATAAAACCAATAACACAATAAATTAATTTGACTCGCTTACCACTTTTTTCCATGTGGTATCTTCCTTCACAGACCTCTTCCTAAATATTTAGTCACATGATTCATTTTGTGTATTGTTAACTAGAAATAAAGGGGTGTCTCAACTAACCTTTTGGCTCAATTTACCAAACTCTACCCTACTGGTCCTGTGTGGCTCAGTATGTAGCGCATGGCACTTGCAATAGCAAATGCTGTGGGTTCAATTCCTGCTGAGGCCACCCACATGTAAAAAGAATGACAAAATGTATTTTCAATAGACATGCCTGCAAAATGGCGTATTATACAGTATATTATAACACCTACCACTACTAACACGAGTCAACATTCAACTTCCTTGTCCTCTATGAGCTAACCAAGTATTCACATCATAATGATATCCGAGTGGGATGAAAGCACTACCCTCACCCTGCACCTTACCACAACATGGGCTGTCCTTTACCTCATGTCAGCTGGAGGTCAGTGACAAAAGGTAATATCCTGCCGTGACCGTTCAGCCATGATGTATGATGACCGTGTCATCATACACACGCATGTCATAAATCAGGATACAGTCTATCTTCAGCGCGCATGTCGACATGCACATACGTTTCATAAATCTGATGTGACGTGATACACACGCATGTGATGGAGGTGATCAGTGACGAGGGGTAGAGAGAGACCCTGACTTGTCCGTTTGGTATTGCCTGTCCCCCGTCCGTCCTGGACTGACATTTAACTACGGTTTAACCTCTTAACTTTCAACCTCACTCTTAATCAACGTCTGCTTACCACTGGATCCCACTAGTCCCTTCAGGTTAGAAGGGTGTGATTAAAGGACCTCCCGGATGGCGCAGCGGTCTAAGGCAGTGCTCGCTGTGCCACTAGAGATTCTGGGTTCGAGTCCAGGCTCTGTCGCAAGCTGGCCGTGACCAGGAGGCGCACAACTGGCCCAGCGTCGTCCGGGTTAGGGGAACGCTTGGCCGGCAGGGATGTACTTGTTCCATCGCGCACTAACGATTCCTGTGGTGGACTGGGCGCAGTGCATGCTGACACGGTCGCCAGGTGCACAGTGTTTCCTCTGACCCATTGGTGCGGCTGGTTTCCAGGTTAAGTGGTCATTGTGTCAAGAAGCAGTGCAAGCTTGGTTGTGTTTCGGAGGATGTACGCCTCTCCAGAGTCCGTACAGGAGTTGCAGCGATGAGGCAAGACTGTAACTACCAATTGGATGCCACGGAAAAGGGCTCAAAGTAACAACAATAAAAAAAAATGAAGATTTTTTTTTTTTGGGGGGGTGAGATAAGATCTGCTACAGTTGAATGTCTTCTGTTTCTCAAACACACAGTTACTTCGTAGTACCAGGACATTATTTATCTTGTTTGATGTTGATACAGGGTCTTGATTCATTGATCTTTTCATTGATCGTTCTGGATGGGCAGCTGGTGATTTAATTGATTGATTACAATCAAATCCAATACTGCTAATTTCCACTTCTAATTCATCGTAACTTTATTGGCTGTTTAGCTACTCAGACCTCAATCACTCACATTGTATATCGAACCAAAAATTAAAATCATTTATATCATTTATTTTAATGTGCTAGTTAGCGTTGAAACTGCTTTTTAACAAAGTGTTGTTGTTTTTTCCCACCTCAGTTTTACATACTGAACCTTGACCCTACATTACTACTCCTGGTAATGATGATGAGATCTGCTAATTGCCATGTCTGCCTTCGTAGTGGGCGGATGGTGGTGTTCCTGCCAGCAGTGTTCTGTCCCTGGGGTCCCAGGGAGCAGCCATGTGGCAGAGCCCCTGGGAAGGGTCTCCAGCCGGTCTCCTGTCATTTCCCACCAGTCTGACTTTGGCTCCAGTCATCCACAGATAAGCAGGGAGGAGCTGCGCAGCCCTCGCCCAGAGGAGGGGACCTGTAGAGGGTATAGGAGAAGGGAGAAGCATGGTATAGGTGAATGTGTTTATGGGTTCATGTGAATGTCACCCCTAACTGTGTATGGATTCATGTGAGGTATTGCTATAAAGATAAGGGTGTGCGGTTCAAATAAAAGCCATTTGATTAACTGTTCAGCAGTCTTATGGCTTGGGGGTAGAAGCTGTTAAGGAGCCTTTTGGACCTAGACTCCGGTGCAACGCAAGCTACAGGACTTCATGTTAGAAGTAGTTGTTTGGATGCATGGTGCATCATAAAGTATACAGGAACTTGTAGAGACTGAGATTCAGTCAAACTTCAAAACTAATTACGTGTTACTTTTTTCTAGCCACAAACCCCTAATTGACATCAACAGGACATCGATTTAGCTTAACGAGGAAGGAATGATAAAAGCTCACACCTTCAAAACAAGACTTCATCAGAGAGGACCATGACGAGGACATGCTCAAACACTAACCTCTTATATTGTTTAGGCTGTGAAGATGAAACTGTGTTCACGGCGCAATCATACAACGACTGGTCTTTGACTATAACCAGCCAGAAACAAAATACCCTGTGGCTAATGCAACAAAGCTAGATGGATGCGTTCACACAATTCCGATATTTTTACACTAATTGGTCTATTGACCAATCACATCAAATCTTTCACATCAGCTCTTTTTCAGACCTGATCTGATTGGTCAAAAGACCAATTAGGGGAAGAAAAAAAAAAAAGAATTGGGCCGCCTGTGTAAATGCAGCCATCGAGATATCTGCTATCCTAATGAGAAGCACTAGGAGAATGACTGAGTCAGACACAAATTAATTGTTAGTTTTCTGATGAGGCCCTGTGCTCATTTGGCCAGGAGACAGTGGCAGGCAGGCTCCACGTTGCGTGTCTGGCAAGGTACAAACAAACAAGACCCTACGTCAACCACACAGACTCATTGGAAATTTCAAGATTAGCTGTCAAAGTATTTTTGTTGGTGGAAGAAGTTTAAATTGTTAAGCCCAGTACAGATAAAACAACAAACATCACACAGATAGAGGCTTGTAGATTATTACACCTTGACAACAATGGCGGTCAGTGCCGTTTAAAACGAGGGATAATGTTTATTTTTTATGAGCATGGTCTTATTTCTATTATAGCATATTGGATGACTGTCACTCATATTCCAGTCAATGTAACATCGATATTTTCCCTATACCCATCATGAGGTTGCTACAACCTAGCCTATGAATGTAAATTTACAACGTAGGTGCACAGGTAGAGAGAATTTTGAGTAATCAAGGTGACAGACTGTGACACATTCAATACCGCCTTGCACCGTCTTGCCTGCATCTAGCTGATTTAGGGTGTAATCACTAGTCCAACACATTTTGTGCGAACCAGCTGTAGCGTATGCTTTCAGTACTAGATGAATTCTCTGATCCTTTGATTGGTGGGACAACATGTCAGTTCATGCTGCAAGAGCTCAAATAGGTTGGAGGACATCCACCGGAAGTTGTCATAATTACTGTGTAAGTCTATGGAAGGGGGTGAGAACCACGAGCCTCCTGGGTTTTATATTGAAGTCAATGCACCCAGAAGAAGGCTACTGTAGACCTTCATTGCAATACAGTGTGTATTAATCAATTATTTGGTGACGTGAATAGAATATATTTAGTAGTTTTGTCTAAAAAGGATAACTTAAATGTTTCACTATTTTTATTTTTATGAAATTCACTGAGGAGGATGGTCCTCCCCTTCCTCCTCTGAGGAGCCTCCACTGCTTGGCAATACCAGCTCTCTCCTCCATCATTACCTATCTATCCATCCATCATCTTCCTCTTATCCTGGAATGCATGGCTCTCTTTTCTCCCCTATACTTTTGTTCTTTTTCGTCTGAGAGTTGAATTCGCCATGCCTTGTAACATATCAAGGCAGGCTGTCAAAGAAGAACTCGACTGTGAGCTAAATATAGCGTCTCTCTCTCTCTGTCAAGGTTCAAGGCAGGTAGAGGTCCTGAGACAAGTTCAGACAGACAGACACGGGGAGGGTTAGAGATCCTAGCTTCAGTTTCATTAACAGGTGTAGACAGAAGTCTGTCTGGTGGTTCATGATCCATGGACATAGACCGTCTAGATTTATTTCAGTCTTTCATTAGTATAGGCTTTTTTAATGATGGCATTTTACATTGTTTCATGATGAAATGAGAAAGGGCTAAGCTTGACCTGATTTGAGCACTTTGTTGCATACCTTATTGGGATATGGAGAGTTAATTAACAAAGCATTTCCTTCCCTTGCGCTCTGATCCAACGGGGGTCGCTTTCAGGATGGTGTGACCTTCTGAACGTTGCAGATAAAACTGTCTTGTATAGAGCTGACCTGATTGTATCCCTCCGATAGAACGTGACCTGGAAATCCAATGCCTGGAAGAGTATCACTTGGCAGCTCATCTGTCATGTCGGAAATCTACCGACACCCCAATTCCTAGCGGGATAGGATGGATACAGGAATCAAAGGTTAACCCTCTATGAGGGCGGGTGTTAGGCCAGTAACTGAAAGATCGCTGGTTTGAATCCCCGATCTGACTAGGTGAAATCTGTCAATGCGCCCTTGAGCAAGGCACTTAACCCTAGTTGCTCTGGATAAGAGAGTCTGCTAAATGACTAAATGTAAAAACCGTAGGTCACCTCTAGTCTACAGCCTTCATGTCAATACCTCTCTCCCTCGTGTTTCCACTTGAGGGGCAGCAGCTGTGAGTGACTCCAAGTCAAGTAACATATGAAGGACTGGTGAAAAAGTACAAATAAAGACATTCAATTCAAGAGACACATTTGAGTCACCATGGAATTCTGAAAGAATGTCAGCCAAAATACTACTTTTGGCTCAACTTTTTCAAAACATTTTGAAAGATTCTGCAATACTTCCCTAGTAGGAGAATACCAACTTATCCTTGGTTGACTAATGAAAAAGAAAAACAGAAAGGGGAAAGCAAGAACATCTACAAATACCTGTAGATGCCTGGTTTCTTCCTAGGTTCCTGCTTTACAAGGAGTTTTGCCTAGCCACTGTGCATCTGCATGTCTTGCGCTTTGATGTTTTAGGATGGGTAAAGCACTTTGTGACAACTTCTGGTGTAAAATACATTTTATTGATTGATTGATTGATTGAATGCTTTAGCCATTCACTTCTGTACAACAATTATCTGTCAACACATCCGTCTTGTATCAGTTTGAGGCTGGATCTTACTCTAAAGACCGTAAGCATTCACCCTGGTGTCCATCCCAGTGACAGACTCACCTGCTGGGGGTGTGGATACTTCTGGATTCATCATGCATCCTAATCCCCCTTCCACAGGACAGGAGGGTATGGTAGGGAGGACAGGAGGGTATGGTAGGGAGGACATAGGCCGGTGGTCAGGTAGTCCTGACATCCAGGTACCCTACTAGAGTTGAGATGAGGTAGTAGAGTGGTTCTTCAAAACCACTAACCTCCACTGGCATATATATATATATATAGAAGACATTTAAATGATAGACACATTGTGTATGAACCAGTGGCTAATATCACACATCTGCACAGTGGGTCTACTGGACTTTGTATCCTTAGGTTAAGGCTGATATAACATGCTCCCTGGACTAAAATGATCCCCAGTTAATCATATATGGATGTCTGTAGCATCCATATAAGCAGACAGCCTCCTCGCCATGTGTGTCAGTCGGCAGAGAGGCCATGATTCACCAGCACAACAGCAGTGTACTTCAGACAGCCAGGCAGTAACATGGACTTGCAGAGAAAGGGAGATGAGGGGGAACGGAGAGGAGGGGACAAGATGCTGCCACCGTGTCACTGTGACCGCCACAGAAGATCCAGGCTCGACACACACGTAGACATGTGTAAACACAACATACACACAGTTTACACCCTCGAAAGTACACACACTTTTTTTAAATACTCACAATCTATTAACTTGTACTATACACCATAAGAGGTGTGAAACAGTGCTTCTGTGGTTACATAGAGAGAAACACACACACACAAACTGGGATCACACACACGTAAACACACACCCACATGCACAAACACACACTTTGTACATCAAACGCTTGAAAGTGAGCTATCAATACCAGTGAAAGAGTTAAGGAAGGCAGCACTGTCATCTCCACTGGAGCTCCCTTCATTTCAGCAGCTGCATCCATCTCTCCTTCAAAACAAAGTGAGGCAGGAGACACACACACACACACACACAATCTCTATGGTGTGTGTGTGTATTTTCAAGTACACTGAACAAAAATATAAAACGCAACAAGTGTTGGTCCTATGTTTCATGAGCTGAAATAAAAGATCCCAGAAAATGTGCACACAGCTGTTTATATCCCTGATAGTGAACATTTCTCATTTACCAAGATAATCCATCCACCTGACAGGTGTGGCATATCAAGAAGCTGATTTAACAGCATGGTCATTACACAGGTGCGCACCTTGTGTTGGGGACAATAAAAGGCCACTAAAATGAGCAGTTTTGTCACACAACATAATGCCACAGATGTCTCAGGTTTTGAGGCAGCGTGCAATTGGCATGCTGACTGCAGGAATGTCCACTAGAGCTGTTGCCAGAGAATGTAATGTTCATTTCTCTACCATAAGCCTCCTCCAACGTTGTTTAAGACAATTTGTCAGTACATCCAAACGGTCGCACAACAGCAGACCACATGTAACCACTCCAGCCCAGGACCTCCACATCCGGGCTTCTTCACCTGAGGGAAAACATCTCAGGTAAGCTTATCTGCATGCTCGTCGTCCAGGGTCTTGACCGGACTGCAGTTCGGTGTTATAACTGACTTCAGTGGGGAAATGGTCACTTTCAATGGCCACTTGCACGCTGGAAAAGTGTGCTCTTCACGGACGAATCCCGGAGTGCAGAGTGCCCCATGGTGGCAGTGGGGTTAAAGTATGGGCAGGCATGAGCTACGGACAACGAACACAATTAAATTTTATCGATGGCAATTTGAATTCACAGAGATAACGTGACCAGATCCTGGAGGTCCATTGCCGTTCCATTCATCCACTGCCATCACCTCATGTTGTTTCAGCATGATAATGCAAGGCTCGATATCGCAAGGATCTGTACACAATTCCTGGAAGCTGAAAATGTCTCAGTTCTTCCATAGCCTGCATACTCACCAGACATGTCACCCATTGAGCATGTTTGGGATGCTCTGGATCGACGTGTTCCAGTGTCCGCCAATATCCAGCAACTTTGCTCAGTCATTGAAGAAGAGTGGGACAACATACCCCAGGCCATAATCAACAGCCTGATTAACTCAATGCAAAGGAGAAGTGTTGAGCTGCATTAGGGAAATGGTGGTCACACCAGATACTGACTGGTTTTCTGATCTACGCCCCCACTTTTTTTTTTTAAGGAATCAAGATGCATATCTGTATTCCCAGTCATGTGATATTAACAGATTAGGGCCTGATTAATTGGTTTAAATTTCCTGATTTCCTGATATGAGCTGCACCTCAGTAAAATCTTTGACATTTTTTGCTCAGTGCAATTCATTTGCAGGCAATAAAAGTAACACAAACATCTTGGTCAGCTCACATAGGAAAGTCAGGGGGGGAAAAAAATCACCCAAAATAACAGAAATTTTAAAAAAGGTGCTAAGTGGTAAGATCATGAAAAGAAAACAGTTCAGTCGTGATAAAAGCCAAAAAACAGCTCAGGTTGCTTCGTTTGAAAAGGTGGCCTACACTGGGATAGAAGCGAGTGCGCCCGTGTGAATCGGAGGTGAAAGGCTTCACTGTGCAAACATACGTAATCAGGGGTGACCTTTGTTGTTGTCTCGCCAAGGAGCAGCAACAGTCTTTACAATTGCCTTTTACAGAAAATGATCCCTGGGAGGGACAAAGTGCCTTTGTTACCCCTGAGTTAAGGAGATCCATCTCTAACCTTTGTCCACGTCAACCGAAATAGAGATCAATCTCCCCAGCGGTGTGTGTGTGTGCGTGCGTGCGTGTCCAGGGGTCCACATCCTGAGAAGGTTAATGGTTTTGAAATGAGGACAGATGTTATGTGTGGAACGTCTTGATTGGAGATAGCTTAGCGTGTGTTTGTTGGGACAGGTATAGACCACATCATTGCTTCTGGTACAAAAACAAATATGGGAGGGTCACAATTGATATCGAGCGCCCCCATCGTAGCAGGTTCTCCTCTCTCTCTCTCTGTACTCATTTTCCCAAACAGTCTCTCTCTCTGCCGAGAGGTCTTGAGGAATCGATGGGCACAATGGCATGCTGGGGGTGGAGGAGGGGCTATGAAGGTCAAACGTTGAAATCTGACATTTGATTGGCAGTCAGGGATTTTGCCCTGTGGGAAAGTTGAGCTCTGCCGTGAAAGAGAGGCGAGGAGAAAAGAGAGAGACGCTGGCACTAAAAGTAGAGAGAAAGATGCGAGCTGACACTGTTGATTCGAGGATGCAGAAAAAAGTGAAGGCATATGAAAGAGTGACATGAAGAGAGGAAGAAGACAGGATAATGGGAGGCAATGATGAAGGGACAAACAAGCAAACAGTATTATTTATAAAAAAGCTAAATGAATGAGGGATCAGGGGAAAAAGGAAATAGGTGGTCCACATCTGTGTTGCTCTCCCCTCCCATTACCTGTGCCTAAGTGAGAGGCCCGCTGCATCTGCTAGTTTGGATGGAGATCTGAGAGGAGAAAACGATCTCATTCACACAGCCCCGTTCTCATTATGACCAACATCTGCCATGAGATAGATGAGCTCTCAGAGAAGGAGAGAAGGAGATGAGAAATTAGTGGGTAGAGAGTGGATAGAGGAGTGCAGCTGCTCTCACTCAAACCTCCCTCCGTCTGCTTTCTCTCACCGCAAACCCCTCTGTCAATCAGAGAAAAGGAAGAGAGAGGGAGGGAGGAAGAGGGAAGGGTACGATAGATTGAGAGAGATGGAGAAGGCAACAGGAGATGAGTGAGTGGAAAGGTAACAGATCAGAATAGAAAATATGCACAGAAGTCAATTTCAGATTAAAACACGGTGATCTGATTTCAGAAATTGAATTGCTATACAGCCTGTACTCATTTCAAATGTCAGGGCTTTGTATTTCAACTTCTCAATGTATTTAGTCACTGTCGAATGAGCCCGCATCCGACTGAATGTCAGACTAGATTCAGAAAAGAACCGCTAAGGTTCATTCACTCGCCTCAATAAACACGGTACGCTACCTGCTATGCTTCCTTGCATTGTCACACAATGCATCAAAGCCAACACTAAACTTCCTCAGAACATTCAGAGAACTTCATCATTGACTATTTCAATAATGATGCGAGGCTTCTGTTGCCATATAGCCTACTGACATGCATAAGCATGCAATAAAATATGAACTTTGGCTGTTTCGCTATTGCATCTTGGCTCCGTACTTCAGAATTGACTAATTCACTGTCCACTAACTGGACTGGAAAGTCGATCTGCAGTGCAACTAATCTCCAGCGTCCCATGGGGTTGAGACACTGCTAGGTCTTACCAGACTACAGTACTTACCAGGCTGATGAGCCATAAGAAGAAGATGGAGGGCAAGGAGGCAGACAGACTGTTAGGTACGCAGAGACAGACAGGCACAGACAGGGTTGAACATGAATCTTCTTCTAGACCAGATCATCAGATAAATGATGACAGAACCTTCAAATCAATCACTATGTAATCTGCAGGTTAGCGTTATTCGTCATGAATCTGGTTCTGGAGGCAGCTCTACAGAGGTCACTAGCTGGCACAGCCACCAAGTCAGAAAAACTGGAGTTTAAGCCTAACCACACTGCTTAACCCATATCCTAACCCTAACCTTAAATCAAGGCCAAAAAGCTATTTTATTTTTTACAATATAGCCCCAAAGGGAAATCATTCTGCTCTGTCTCCAGGACAAGACTCACGACGATAAACGTCAACTTGCATGTAATCTCCCCCGGCATCCATCCTGAGCATCAATCATTACGAACCACACCAGACACTCTACACCCCCACCATAACCCCATGAGCTTCCTCCCCAGTCAACCAGGGGTGCCAACCTTAATCCCTTACCTGTTCAATAATTCCCTCTCTACTGCACCAACAGGGACCCCCAGCTCCAGACCAAGCCCCCACAATACACTGGGATGTGGCAGATCTGAGAAGAGACCCTGTAAAGGGGCTGGTTTGCCCCTCACCCCTCCCCTCTCCACGACAGCCACACTCCCCAACCCACCCCCCTCCATGACAGATCAATGGTCTGTGTGTGGCTATGCCGTTGGTTTTAATTGAGACTTCCAAAGGGCTGCATGGAGGCCAGGTGAGTTTAATGAGCTAGGGGTCGTGTTTCATCCTGACCTTTGAGGCGGTGCACTGCGGGTGGCCATCCTCTCATCTCCCTCTTTACCCAGAGGCCTCTCTACCGTAGGTTTATGTAAAAAGGCAACAGTATGGTATGGCACGGTTGTGCAAATATACATTCACCCTTACTCTGCTCTTATGAAGGTCCGAGAAGGTTGGTTACATTCCTGTAGGTAAGGTTGGATACAGTTTATCTCGATGAAACATATTTCTCTAAAGCATTTCAGGAGTTAGCATGAGCAATTAGCAGCATGACAAAACAGAATGTGCCCTTTTAAATAGCTTCCTCTCCTGGCCTGCTTCAGGACCACAGTTCTGATAGGACAGGTTAAAGCTACGCTGCTATACGATATGGAAGCCCCTGAGAAGCTCCGCTTGTTTTTCTACTAATTTAATTGGCCTGAAGATGCAAGGGAAGTGTGTGTGTGTGTGTGTGTGTGTGTGCGCCCGTCTCTTCGCCAGTCCACGGGGATAGCACTTCACCTTGTCTAAACTCCACTGTCGACATTTGAACTAATGCGAACTGGCAGCTTCTCCCTAAGCCATTTGGCCAGGTTCGACAGCCCCATAAGCAAGCTCACTTTTGAAAGCTGAAGAGAAACTACTCTGTTGATGAGGTAGCGGCAATGTCTCTACGAGGAGAAATAAGAAGACAACCAAACCTGTAATGGAATGTATCCAAGCAAGATCAAATAGACCAATAATGACAAAGAAATACTTCACTGAAATCCTCAAAAGTATCATCTGCTTTAATGTTGTACCTTAACAAATCAATGAACTTAAAACGTTAGGCAAGTGGCTCTTCATTGACAGGCTCAACTAAAGATGTGGCGGAGCCTAGTGGTGGGGAGGTGGTACAACTCAAAACCATATTAAAGAAAAGCAAAGAGAAATTTAACAAAGTCCATGTTCATGTTTAGCCAAAAAATGAAAATTAGACACGCTTGGCCCCTTTGCCAGCATAGAATTCAATAAGGATACCCTCTCTTTAAAAGAAAACATTGAATTACCATTGTTTTCTTCTCAATCTCTTTACACAGTCTATGGTAGTTCTTCCCTAACAGGTAAATACTGCTCTGTTAAAAAAAAAAAAAAAAAAGTGAAAAATTCATCAGAAGCAGAGAGTTGAAGGTTGGAGTGGTACTGTGTCTCACACAGCGACAGAGACACTGTCATATACAGTCACATTTTGGAGGGAAAAAGCCACATGCTCTGCAAATGTCATCCCCACGCCACCGCTAAAGGCCTCGCAATGGGGGGTGCCTCCGCGTTTGAGCAGGTCACCCCATCCCGGGGGTTACCGCGGTAACATCAAAGCCAGTATTATTCGCTCCAGAGTTGTCTCTTTCCTTGTGGAGGGAGCCCCCCCCCCCCAAAAAAAGCATCTCAATCGGATGAAAATAAAGAGGGAGCGTGTGTGTGTGTGTGTGTGTAGACGGAAAACGAGAGAGAGGGGCGAGGAGAAGAGAAATGAATAATAAACAGCTCGCCCTGAGAACAGTAAAGAATTCACAGAGTGTGGAGACCGAGAGCCATAAGGTTGGAGGAGCACTGGGAGAGAAAAGGAGCGGCGTGGTCTACTGTGGTCTAATGAACTGGTTGGCAACTGTGTGTGCGTGTGACTTGTTTTCCTGGACATGTTCCCAGATCTTCAACTCTGTTCCTGTTTAGTAATGGGTACAGGCGGTAGAGACAGGATGAGAGGGGAGGCAGTGTGTGTGTCTTCACTAGGCATCATGCTGTGGTTACAGAGCAACACTAGAGGAGTGTGCTGTAACATTCAGCTTCTGTAATACTGGGAGGAAACACTGACTGGTGGAGCCGAGTCTGACTGACTTGCCAGACGAACACACCGCTAATACACCTGTCATGGCAATAGGCAGTCTGGTCTCTAGAACAGAATTGGAACTAGAGTGACATCTTGTTTTCCCTCTTCGAGGGGAGAAGACGAGAGGGTGAAGGACACACGACAGAGAGAGAGAGAGAGACAGAGAGAGAGAGAGAGAGCCTGTGTACGTGAGTGTCTGTGTGTTTTCAGTCAGAAGTACATCTCCTGGAAGATGTTCTGTCCCATCTCGATGTAGGCCTCTTTCTCCTGAGAGCTCATCTTCTCCACTAGCTCTGGCCTCTGGCTCACCTCCCGATAGGAGAACGACCGCCCCCCCACCATCACCATGGACTCATCGGCCCCCACCTCCTCAAACTCGTCATCATCCTCCTCCTCCTCCTCCATCTCCATGCCCGTCGGCCGCCGCTGGGCCGCTGCCATAGGCGGCGGAGCCGTGGGAGAGTCCTCGTCTGATTCGCTGGTGTCGCTCTCCGAGTCGCTGCCCCTGGCTGCCGCTATGGCTCCGCCTCCTGCCGCTACGGCTCCGCCTCCTGCCGGCCCGGCACCGCTCCTCTTCTCATGGATGAGCAGGGCGCGCATCACTTCCTCGTTCTCATCCGATTGGCCGCCGCCGAGCCCGACCACGCCCACCTGGGCTCCTCCCGCGTCGTCTCCGGCTGCAGAGAGAACATCACAAGTCAATCAGAAACAGCTGATAATAAATCATTAGAAAAACAACAGTACATACGGCTATGCAAATACAAGTAAACTAGATGTGGCTAGATGTGCAAATTCATCACAGAGATTAAATGTCTTCTTTTAAAGTGACTCGGTCTAATAGTCAAGGAGGTCATTACAAAGACAAATTCCTCCAATAAAGGACTGAAAGGTCATGAATCAGAAAGGTTTTTCTTAAAGGGATAAGTGCAAGGTTTTATCTGTCTACTTCCCCAGAGTCCGATGAACTCATTAATACCATTTGAATGTCTCTGCATCCAGTATGGAGGAAGTTACGAGGTAGATTCGCGAGCCAATGAAAATGGTATCCATGAGATCTGACTCTGGGTAAGTAGATAAAGGGCTTCAATGCCAAAATCCTGCACTCGGCCTTTAATGAGCAGTCTAACCTCAGCCACACACACACACACACACACACTGATTACTCCCATTCAGACATCAGCCTTTAGTGGGAGATGGAAAAAAAAAAATCTAGAACCTAATGTCTTAAGGCCTTAACAGAGGATACGGAGCGACTCCCGTGCCAACCGAAATTGTATTCACATTTCATAATTTTGAATTTGTATCAGGATATCAAATTTGTTTTTTTATTTGCAAATTGTATCGTTGAATTCATAAATCAAAGTTGTATTCCATGATTTAATTGAATATTCAAGTTCAATATGTACATATTCAGTTTCAATACAGGGATAAGTTCAGGAAGTTCCCGTAAAAGGACGACACGCTGCTGCTTGCTTAACGAGTACCGCTCCCCCCTGATTCAGCTCATCCAGAGACTCCAACTCGGAACCTTTGCTTCACAAACACACATGACCCCTGACACCTGAAGCATTCCAGCCCACTCAGCTATAAAAAAATTTTTTTTTAAAGTATTTTTCAAATTCCGCGAGGAGCAACGCTTCACGCTGATGAGTGAGTTTAAAAAAAAAAAAGAGCTTCATCTGCTTCATTCACCCCCCTTCAAAATCACTCCACAGTGACCCCGGCAGTTGATCCGGAGCAACTGTAGGTCCAGTGGCACCGCTTTAACAGAAGTCACGCTGCCTGCTTAGCGAGTTACGCTTCCCCTGATCCAGCTCATATGGAGACTCAAACGCGGGTCTTAACACGAACCCATCGTGCTATTTAAAAAAGAAAACGACGCCTTCTACAATTGCGCAAGGGCACTTCAGGCTGTGTGAGTGAGTGTTACATTTCCCCATCTGCTGCAACAACACAAGTCTTCGAAGATCCAGCAAAGTTACTCGCCTGGTTTGGTGATCCATGATTACGTGATGAGAACCTTGCCTGAGACCTGTTTAGACACTTTTTTTTAAGCAGGGGCGGACTGGTTATCTGGCATTTCGAGCTAATGCCAGATGGGCTCGTCCATTTTAAACTTTGGTTTTCTTGCTCAAAATGATCATTCTCTGGCTAATAATGGGGGCCTCTAGGAAAAGAATGGGCCATTGTGGGTGCCACAGGGGAAAGAAGGGGCCGGTGTGTTAGAAATGCCAGGGACGATTTTCGGTCCAGCAGTTATAAGGTTAACGTGACTAACTGGGTTAGCCTGTTGAGCTAAAGCACAGGCATCGGTCCTGTGTCTTGGACGGGTCTCTTCAAGGAGGAGGTCAAAGGGGAATGAAGTGTAACACAGGTGGTTCGGTGACCAGGTTCGTTTGAGAGAAACTTGTCTGAGACCTGAAAAGCGGCATTGTCTGGTGCACAAGAGACCTGGGTTAGAGCCCCATCAGTTAAACGAACACATCTGCAGCCAAGGTTGTCCATCACATAGCCTCCTCGCACCTGGTCCTGACCCCGCGAGCTTACATGAAGGGTTCGCTACAAGCGGGAATCAGTCAGGTAATTGCAAGACGACTCATCACATGGATGGATCACCAATCCACCTTTCATTAAATGGGGTGCACAGAGCTTTCCGTTTGCCACAGAGAGTGTTGTTGTTGTTGAGCGGTAAGGCCTGATTTCGAACCCGGTCAGTTAGATTGGTGCCGTGATCTCGGAGTACGAGGTCAAAGGGGGTGTGAAATGCGAACCGAGGCGGTTTCGATGAAACTTGCTGGAGACTTGCGTCAGCTTCCTGAACTCATCCCTGTGGGCTTTCTCCAAGTGGGCTAACACAGGATTGTGACATGCAGGAGACCCGGTTCGAACCCAGTCAGTCACAAGAGCAAGAGGAAACAGGGAGTGGAAAGACTATCCCTTAGAAGGGCTCTGACATGGCTATTTAGCTATATTCTGTTTGGGGTCGTCTTGCGGTTTGAGTGACGCTCCCTTCTAACGCGGCCTGTGATCATCATAAAGTGGAACAGAAGGCACGTCCACGCTCCAGAGTCTTAGCATTCATAAGAGCTCGTAGCCAAATTGGTTCAAATGCTAGAGCCAAATTCCATGGGAAAGAAAATAAATTCAACATGCCACATTGGATTCAGAAACTGTTCTCCTCAGTCTTTCCTCTCTGGCAAAGTACCAGGATGTTGTCTCTGACATCTGAATCCATTGGGGAAGTTGAATACGAAACATTGATCAACTTGAAATGGCAGGTTATCTAAACTTGATAGACAATGAATGCAATAGCTAACATATTGAAACTGAATATATACATATTGAATAACACATTGTGATATTCATTCAATTTCAAATCATGAAATACAAGTTTGATTCATGAATTCAATGATCACAATTGTGCATTACAAATGCAAAAATATTAAATTCAATATCCTAATACAAATGAACACACTGTTGGCACTGAAGTCGCTTCAATAAACGATTTGGAGAACAAGTACACAGTGGAAAGCCTAGACAGACAAAGAGAGAGAGACACAAACAGACAAGACAGAGGGAGAGAGAGAGAAACAGCAGAGTCTGTACTTGCGCCACAGCAGCACTCGGTAACTCACAGTTCTTGAGTGGGTCTGGCTCGCTGTACGTTCCTCCATGCACAGTGCTCTCCGTCAGCCACACGGGTCTCTCCCTGGGTGCCTTCCCCTCGCTGGCCTGCCGGCGCTGCTGCTGCTCCTCCTGCTCCCCCATGCTGATCTCCACGTTCTGGGTGTACAGGTCGGCGTAGGACGAGCCCTTGGTGGACCAGGCCTCGCGGTGGGGACCGCCGGCTGCTGCACCCGCTGCCGCCGCCGCACGGTCCCGGCTACAGGGCGGGACAGAGAGCGACAACTTAGCACCGTCGCACGGGACAGTAGTTCACGGTGTGATCTGTTCATGAGAAGCCCGAGAGCCGTAAACGACATTGCATTCCACTAATAACAGACACAGGGACTTCCTCGGTGAATAAGTCACAGATTGCAGGTTAAGCAGAGATGTCACAAGTCAGTTTATAGGAGAGCCACATGTTTAGGAAGTTGGGCCAACTTTTTGCATTTGAAATACCGTTCTAATTCTAGACATTGTGACAAAGCATTCTTTAAATACCGCCCATGTAATGTTAATGTGGTGATGACATGGCTGCCATAGAACATTGTAGTGTCATGTAAAATGTATCGTAAAGGCAGAAACCTCAATGTTCTAACTAAATATATAACGCTCTGGTGTACAGGACTAGCCGAGCGGTGACAGGAACACATTTACAGCGGGACTCGGGGAAAAAAACGTGAACACTGATTGGATGTTGGAGGTGAAAAGGGGTGGGGGCCGACCTCTGTTTGAGGGCGGGGATCTCGGCAGGTTCGGGCTCCAGCAGGTCGTTTGATAGGTGGACGTCCTCGGTCTCACGCAGCAGCACGTATATGGGCTCGATTTGTTCGTTGAAACGGGCCACCAGGGTCCTGGCATCCTTCTTGGGCACCGCAGACTCGTCCTCCTCTACCTCCGTCTGACAGAACGTACAGCGAAACGTCCCTGAGAGAGAGATAGGGAGGAGAGATAAGGAGGAGAGAGAGAGAGAGGGAGAGAGAGAGGGAGAGAGAGAGGGAGGAGAGAGATAGCGAGATAGAGAGGAGAGAGATAGCGAGATAGAGAGGAGAGAGATAGCGAGATAGAGAGGAGAGAGATAGCGAGATAGAGAGGAGAGAGATAGGGAGGAGAGAGAGGAGAGAGTGAGTTCTAGGTCTCCAGGGCTGGTGCAGTTTAAGGCTTGCATGAACATGGTTGATGAATAATGCATGGCGGCGGTGGTGGTGTAGCTCCAGAGAACAGATAAAACTTGAAAATGTGCATTTCTCTTGCTCTCTCCCTCCCTCCCTCTTTCTCACCCCCGCTGGCTAGCTGATTACACACACACACACACACACACACACCCCACTCCTACCACGGAAAAAACTAACTAAGGCAACCTACGGTAGCTTAGTAGGTATCGAACGCCGTTTTGGTCAGTACTCGTCATCTGATGCGTCAAATAAGAGTAATTGACCAATCTGGACTTGAATAGCACTGCACTTCACTTAATAATTGAACACGTACATAATTTTTCTACGAAGTGATTACACTACCACTCGTAAATCATATATCACTGGTATATTTGCGATTATAAACTGGGTGGTTCGAGCACTGAATGCTGATTGGCTGACAGCCGTGGTACATCAGAACGTATACCACATGCAATTAGTAAAACTTTAAAAAAAAAATTGTCATACGTTGGTAACCAATTTATAATAGCAATAAGGCACCTTGGGGGTTTGTGGTATATGGCCAATATACCACAGCTAAGGGCTGTATCCAGGCACTCCGTGTTGCGTCGTGTTTAAGAACAGCCCTTAGCCGTGGTATATTGGCCATATACCACACCGCCTAAGGCCTTATTGCTTAAGTGTGACGCTGGTAAAGTTGGTTGGGTTAGACGGTTCAGACCACAGGCAGGAGCAATGCAGTGACGGAGCAGATAGGCCAGAAAAATGAACACGGATGTGGAGGTGTCTGTCTGTCTCGTTAGTTACCTCTATAGTTACTCAATCACCCTGGAGGAGACCGGCTGTGTGACGGAAACCCACCCGAGTGTGTGTCATCATACACAGACTTCTCCCCTCTGGTCCTCTGAGGGGGACAGTTACAGTATCTCATCCCACACACCATGGGAGACCCATGGAACGCACAAACAAACACACAGATACACACATGCAGTCATTTACGCCATCAAACAAACACGGTGCCCCCTGCTAAGAGGTCCTGATTAGAGCATTGGAACATGATGGACACATGGACACACACACACACACACACGTTAATTTTTGTCAGCTATATTACATGTCTTTTTCTCTTATATACAGAACAAAAATATAAATGATTCATGAGCTGAAATAAAAGATCCCAGAAATGTTCCATACACACAAAAGCTTATTTCTCTCCAATTTTGTGCACAAATTTATTTACATCCCTGTTAGTGAGCATTTCTCCTTTGCCAAGATAATCCATCCACCTGACATAAGCAACGGACAACAAACAAAAATAGAATTTTATCGATGGCTATTTGAATGCACAGAGACACCGTGATGAGATCCTGAGGCCCATTGTCGTTCCATTCATCCGCTGCCATCACCTCATGTTTCAGCATGATAATGGACAGTCCCATGTCGCAAGGATCTGTACACAGTTCCTGGAAGCTGGAAATGTCCCAGTTCTTCCATAGCCTGCGTTCTCAGACATATCACCCATTGAGCATGTTTTGGGATGCTCTAGATCAGGCCTGGGCAATTACAGTTTTCGGGGGGTGGGGGGATTGGTGTCACACTCCCCCATCCCTAGCAAACACAGCTGGGTTGATTGGTAGCACACTCCCCCATCCCTAGCAAACACAGCTGGGTTGATTGGTGTCACACTCCCCCCCATCCCTAGCAAACACAGCTGGGTTGATTGGTGTCACACTCCCCCCCCCATCCCTAGCAAACACAGCTGGGTTGATTGGTGTCACACTCCCCCATCCCTAGCAAACACAGCTGGGTTGATTGGTGTCACACTCCCCCATCCCTAGCAAACACAGCTGGGTTGATTGGTGTCACACTCCCCCATCCCTAGCAAACACAGCTGGGTTGATTGGTGTCACACTCCCCCATCCCTAGCAAACACAGCTGGGTTGATTGGTGTCACACTCCCCCCCATCTGTGCCCAAAATATTACTGTGCTTCTAATATCAAGCAATTGCTAAAAGCATAAATATTTTCCCACATCGGGGAGAAAAGAAAATGCACTCGCATTTGCCGACCACGAGAGCGGCAACACAGATCTGATCAAAATCTGATGTGAACAAAACAAAATAGCCTAGCGACATGAAAGTACAAGAGAGTATACATCATTTTCTTTTGAGGTTAGTTACAATCAAAGTGTCCTGGCTCGCTGGCTATGCATCAGTTCAACACTGAGCCATCTGCTCCATAGGCTATTTTCAGTCCCTTCGATGGGAGCGGCACCCGCATGACTACAGACCCTCAACCACCCGCCCTGTGTGTGTGTGTGTGTGTCTCTCTCTCTCTCTCTTAAATGAACGCCTGTCAACAGATTGAAAGATCCACTGGCTCGTCGACAACAACTCAAAATAACAAGAAACAAAAATCACACAGTCCGTTTCGGTCTGCTTTTCCTGTTTCCAATGTGACAGACTAAAATAAGGAAAAAATTCAAATCTGACAAACGAAGATAAGAAAAATAGCTACGGGTGAAATCATAGCAATTTTGTCCCTTGACAGGGGAATGTATCGACAAGCTTGAAGAGTGTGATATCTCTCGCTCTCTCTCTCTCTGTGTGTGCGTCTGGCCACCACAATGCACAGGAGCTAGTACCGGCTGCACCAGGTGAACAGAGAGGACCAACAGCCGATTCGCACTGTGTGTGTGTGTGTGTGTGACAGCAAATGGCCTCCGGCTTTCTGATTGGTGACAAGGTGGAAAGTGAGGGCACGCTTGTCGAGAGTGACACCTCTCCACAGAGGAATAGCGACTGACATGGACTGAGGTGTCATTACTGCCGCAGGAGAGAGGGAGGTGACATGACTCAACTCTGGCTGACGAACTGAAGAACAAAATACTCCCTGCAACAAGAAAATCTATATTGAAAAGCTTGAAATAACTCCTTAGCACAAACTGCAATGAGGAAAAGTCAGATACCACAGATGAGCCTTCAAAAGCCAGCCAGACAGTTATAGAAAATAGAGTGGTACAACACTGCCCAGTGGACCCCCAAACGTTTCACAAGTTTGTTGTAGCCCTGAACTAGCTAATTAATTTACCTAATCAAGGGCTTGATAATTCGTTTAAAAGTAGAAACAGATGTACTAGTTCAAATACATGGAACCTCCCCATTAATGCCAAGGACAATGGGGGGAGCTCAGACCCAGACAGCGAGAGCAAGCCTCAGAGGGAGCCCATGCTAGTCTGTAACAGAAGGGAGACGAGAGATCAGCAAGAGAGACCTGAGAGAAACCAGACAGAGATCGTAGCGAGAGACCAAAGAGAGAGAGAGAGACCAGAGAGAGAGAGAGACCAGAGAGAGAGAGAGAGACACGAGAGAGAGACACCAGAGAGAGACCAGAGAGAGAGAGAGACCAGAGAGAGAGAGACCAGAGAGACGAGAGAGAGAGACCAGAGAGACGAGAGAGAGAGACCAGAGAGACAAGAGAGAGAGACCAGAGAGACGAGAGAGAGAGACCAGAGAGACGAGAGACAGACCAGAGAGACGAGAGAGAGAGACGAGAGAGACAGACGAGAGAGACGAGAGAGACAGACCAGAGAGACGAGAGAGACGAGAGAGAGAGACCAGAGAGAGAGACCAGAGAGAGAGACCAGAGAGCGACGAGAGACCAGAGAGAGAGAGAGAGAGAGACCAGAGAGACCAGAGAGAGAGACGAGAGAGAGAGACCAGAGAGACCAGAGAGAGAGAGAGACACGAGAGAGAGACACGAGAGAGAGACCAGAGAGAGAGACCAGAGAGAGAGAGAGACCAGAGACGAGAGAGAGAGACCAGAGAGACGAGAGAGAGAGACCAGAGAGAGAGAGAGACCAGAGACCAGAGGAGCGAGAGAGACCAGAGACCAAGAGAGACCAGAGAGAGACCAGAGAGACCAGAGAGACCAGAGAGACCAGAGAGACCAGAGAGAGAGACGAGAGAGAGAGACCAGAGAGACCAGAGAGAGAGAGACTGAGAGAGAGACCAGAGAGACCAGAGAGACCAGAGAGAGAGAGAGAGAGACACAGAGAGAGAGAGAGAGAGAGAGACACAGAGAGACAGAGAGAGAGAGACCAGAGAGACGAGAGAGAGACCAGAGAGGAGAGAGAGAGAGACAGAGAGAGAGAGAGAGACCAGAGAGAGAGAGAGACCAGAGAGAGAGAGAGAGAGAGAGACCAGAGAGACAGAGAGAGAGACACAGAGAGAGAGAGAGAGAGAGAGACCAGAGAGAGAGAGAGACAGAGAGAGAGACCAGAGAGAGACACCAGAGAGAGAGAGACCAGAGAGAGAGAACTGAGAGAACCAGAGAGAGAGAGAGAGACACCAGAGAGAGAGAGAGAGATCAGAGAGGGAGAGATCAGAGAGAGATCAGATAGATCAGAAGACGAGAGAGAGAGGATATCAGAAGACAAGAAGAGAGAGAGAGAAGAAGAAGATATATATCAACCAGAGAGAGAGACCAGAGCGAGAGAGAGAAGAGAGCGAGAGAGACCAGAAGAGACAGAGAGACCAGAAGAGACCAGAGAGAGACCAGAGAAGCGAGACCAGAGACAGAGAGACCAGAGGCGAGCAGAGAACCAGAGAGACCAGAGAGACCAGAGAGCGAGACCAGAGACAGAGAGACCAGATGACGAGATAGACCAAGACCAGAGACCAGGAGCGATAGAGACCAGAGAAGAGAGAAACCAGAGAGCCAGAGAGACCAGAGAGAGAGACCAGAGAGAGAGAGACCAGAGAGCGAGATCAGAGAGAAGACCAGAGAGAGAGATCAGAGACCAGAGCGAAGAAGATCAGAGAAGAGAGAGAGACCAGAGAGAGAGACCAGAGACCAGAGACAGAGAGCGAGGAGACCAGAGAGAGAGAGAGACCAGAGAGCGAGCGAGAGACCAGAGAGAAGAAACGAGAATAGACAAGAGAAAGAAAGAGATAGATCAGAGAGAGACCAGAGAGAGAGAGACCAGAGACCAGAGAGAGACCAGAGAGAGACCAGAGAGAGAGACCAGAGGCGAGACCAGAGACAGAGAGAGAGACCAGAGAGCGAGCGAAGATCCAGAGACCAGAGACCAGAGACGAGACGAGCAAGAAGACCAAAAGCGAAAGGCCAAGACAGAAAGCGAAGAGACCAGAGAGAGAGAGACCAGAGAACGAGACCAGAGAGCGAGACCAGAGAAACGAGATCAGAGAGAGAAGACCAGAGAGCGAGAGAGATCAGAAGGCGAGAGACCAGAATGCGAAGAGATCAGAGAAGACCAAGACAGAGCGAAGAGAGATCAGAAGAGAGACCAGAGAAGCGAGAGACCAGAAGCGAGAGAGAGAGACCAGAGAGACCAGAGAGACCAGAGAGACCAAAAGAGACAGACCCAGAGAAGAGAGACCAGAGAGAGACCAGAGAGAGAGATCAGACCAGAGAGAGAGAGAAGAGACCAGAGAGTGAGAAGACCAGAGAGCGAGAAGAAGAGACCAGAGAGAGAGACCAGAGACCAGAGTGACGAGAGAGAGACAGAGAGACCAGAGAAGAGAGACCAGAGACCAGCGACCAGAGAAGAGACAAGACCAGAAGACGAAGAGAGAGAAGAGACCAAGAGCCCGAGAGACCAGAAGGCGAGAAGAAGACAGAGAGACCAGAGAGAGAGAGACCAGAGAAGAGAGACAGAGAGAGAGAGAGAAAGAGAGACCAGAGAGAAAGAGAGAACAGAGAGAGTGAGAGAAGAGACCAGAGAGAGAGAGAGAGAGAGACCAGAGACAGAGAGACCAGAGAGAGAGACAGAGAGACCAGAGAGAGAGCGAGACCAGAAGCGAGACCAGAGAGCGAAGAGAGGAATAAGAGCGAGAGAGACCAGAAGCGAGAAGAGACAGAGAGCAGAGAGAGAGAGAGAGAGAGACCAGAAGGTAGAGAGAGCAGAGACCAGAAGCAGAGAGAGAGACCAGAGAGAGATGAGAGAGAGAGAAACAGAGAGAGACAGAGCAGAGACAAGCAGAGAGAGACCAGAGAAGAGAAGAGAGAGAGAGACCAGAGAGAGAAGAAGAGAGAGAGAGAGACCAGAGAGAGAGAGAGAGAGAGAGAGAGAGACCAGAGAGAGAGAGAGACCAGAAGAGAGAGAGAAGAGAGAGACAGAGATAGAGAGAGAGACCAGAGAGAGAGAGAGAGAGAGAGACAGAGAGAGAGAGACCAGAGAGAGAGAGAGAGAGAGACCAGAGAGACGAGAGAGACCAGAGAGAGAGAGAGACGAGAGAGAGAGAGACCAGAGAGAGACAGAGAGAGACCAGAGAGAAAGACCAGAGAGAGAGAGAGACCAGAGAGAGAGGAAAGAGACCAGAGAGAGAGAGAGACGACCCAGAGAGAGAGAGAGACCAGAGAGAAGAGATATAACGAGACAGAAGCGAAGAAGAGACCAGAGAGCGATAGACCAGAGAGCGAGACCAGATACCAGAGAGACAGATATAGATATAGAGACGATATACCAGAGAGAGAGAGACTGAGAGACCAGAGAGAGACTGAAAGGAACCAGAGGAGAGACCGAAGACCAGAGATAACAAAGACAATATTTATGAACTAGAGCAGGCCAAGAGACCAGATGTGAGAGACCAGAGATATAGACCAGAGATATAGAGTAGACCAGATAGACCAGAGAGAGAGAGACTCTCTATCTGAGATCCTATCTAGAGATCTATATAGACCAGAGAGATAGATATATATCTCTGAGAGATATATAACCATATATATATAATCAGAGACCAGAGAGACTCTCTCTCTAGAATCTCTAAGAGAGAGAGAGAGACCAGAGAGAGACAGAGAGAGACAGAGAGACCAGAGAGAGAGAGAGAGAGAGAGACCAGAGAGAGAGACCAGAGAAGAGAGAGACCAGAGAGAGACAGAGAGAGACCAGAGACCAGAGAGAGACCAGAGAGACCAGAGAGAGAGAAGAGAGAGACCAGAGAGAGAGAGAGACAGAGAGAGACCCCAGAGAGAGAGAGAGACGAGACCAGAGAGAGACAAGTGAGAGAGAAGAGACCAGAGAGACCAGAGATAGAGACCAGAGATAGAGAGACCAGAGAAGAGATCTAGAGAGACCAGAGACCAGAGAGACCAGAGAAGAGACCAGAGGAGAGACAGAGACAAGGCAGAAGAGAGAGACCAGAGAAGAGAGAGAGAGAGAGACTCGCAGAGAGAGAGAGACAGAGAGAGAGACCAGAGAGATATAGATAGATAGAGACCAAGAGAGAGAGAGACCAGAGAGACCAGAGGCGAGAGAGACCAGAGACAGAGAGAGACCAGAGAGACCAGAGACCAGAGATATACCATACATCCAGACCAGAGATATATATAAAGAGAGATAGAGACCAGAGAGACCAGAGAGAGACCAGAGAGAGACCAGAGAGACCAGAGAGAGAGAGAGACCAGAGAGACCAGAGAGACCAGAGAGAGAGAGACCAGAGAGAGACCAGAGAGAGACAGAGAGAGAGACCAGAGAGAGAGAGACAGAGACCAGAGACCAGAGAGACCAGAGAGACGAGAGACCAGAGACCAGAGAGAGACCAGAGATGATATATAGATAACCAGAGAGAAGAGACCAGAGACCGGAGTGAGACCAGAGAGATATAGAGAGAGACCAGAGAGTGACCAGAGACCAGAGACCAGAGAGACCAGTGACCAGAGAGAGATAGACCAGAGAGCGAGACCAGAGACCCAGAGACCAGAGAGCGAGAGAGACCAGAGAGAGCGAAGAGACCAGACAGAGAATCCGCGAGAGAGAGACAGAGACCAGAGACAGAGAGACCAGAGAGAGAGACCAGAGAGAGAGACCAGAGAGAGAGACCAGAGAGACCAGAGAGAGAGACCAGAGAGAGAGACAGAGAGAGACCAGAGAGAGAGACCAGAGACCAGAGACCAGAGACCAGAGAGAAGAGAGAGAGACCAGAGAGCGACCAGAGAGACCAGAGCGAGACCAGAGAGAGAGAGACCAGAGAGAGACCAGAGACCAGAGAGAGAGAGACCAGAGAGGACCAGAGAGACCAGAGAGAGAGAGACCAGAGAGAGAGAGACCAGAGAGACCAGAGAGAGAGACCAGAAGAGAGAGACCAGAGAGAGAGACCAGAGAGACAGAGAGAGAGACCAGAGACCAGAGAGCGAGAGAGACCAGAGACCAGAGAGAGAGAGACCAGAGAGAGACCAGAGAGACCAGAGACCAGAGAGAGAGAGAGACCAGAGACCAGAGACCAGAGAGAGACGAGAGAGACCAGAGACCAGAGAGAGAGAGACCAGAGAGAGAGAGAGAGAGACCAGAGACCAGAGAGAGACCAGAGAGAGAGAGAGAGAGAGACCAGAGATAGACCAGAGAGACCAGAGAGACCAGAGAGAGAGACCAGAGAGAAGACCAGAGAGACGAGACCAGAGACCAGACCAGAGAGAGACCAGAGAAGACCAGAGAGAGAGACCAGAGAGAGAGACCAGAGAGAGAGAGAGACCAGAGAGAGAGACCAGAGAGAGACGAGACCAGAGAGAGAGAGAGAGACCAGAGAGAGAGACCAGAGAGAGAGAGAGAGACCAGAGAGACCAGAGAGAGACCAGAGAGAGACCAGAGAGAGACCAGAGAGAGAAGAGACCAGAGAGAGAGAGAGACCTAGAGACCAGAGAGAGATAACTTAGAGAGAGAGAGAGAGACCAGAGAGACCAGAGACTGCAGAGAGAGAGAGACCAGAGAGAGAGACCAGAGAAGACCAGAGAGAGAAGAGACCAGAGAGAGAGCGAGACCAGAGAGACAACCAGAGAGAGACCAGAGAGACGAGAGATAGACCAGAGACCAGAGACGACCAGAGACCAAGAAGACCAGAGAGAGAGAACCAGAGACCAGAGAGACCAGAGAGAGAGACCAGAGAATAGATATAGACCAGAGAGAGACCAGAGATAGAGAGACCAGAGAGACCAGAGAGAGACCAGAGAGAGAGAAATAGACCAGAGAGACCAGAGAGACCAGAGAGAGACCAGAGAGACAAGATAATCGAGACCAGAACTAGAGAGAGAGAGACCAGAGATCTATATATATAAGAGACCAGAGAGAGATATAAGGAGAGAGAGACCAGAGACCAGAGAGAGACCAGAGAGAGATAGACAGAGAGATATATAGGAACCAGAGATAGAGAGAGAGAGAGAGACAGAGACCAGAGAGAGAGAGAGACCAGAGAGACCAGAGAGACCAGAGAGAGAGAGAGACAGAGAGAGAGAGAGACCAGAGAGACCAGAGAGACCAGAGAGAGACCAGAGAACCAGAGAGAGAGAGACCCAGAGAGAGAGAGAGACAGAGAGAGAGAGAGACCAGAGAGACAAGAGAAAGAGACAGAGAGAGACCAGAGAGAGAGACCAGAGAATCAGAGACCAGAGAGACAGAAGAGAACGAGAGAGAGAGACCAGAGAGAGAGACCAGAGAGACCAGAGACAGCGAAGAGACCAGAAGCAGAGAGCGAGAGAGAGACCAGAGGAGCGAGAGACCAGAGAGCGACCAGAGAGACCAGAGAGAGAGAGACCAGAGAGAGGAGACCAGAGAGACCAGAGAGAGAGAGAGAACCAGAGACCAGAGAGAGACCAGAGACCAGAGAGAGACCAGAGAGACCAGAGAGAGAGACAGAGAGCGACCAGAGAGAGAGAGAGAAGAGAGACAGAGAATCAGAGAGAGACCAGAGAGAATAGATATAAGAGACAGAGGAAGCGAGACCAGAGATGACGAGAGACCAGAGAGATAGAGAGACCAGAGATATAGCGAGACCAGAGATATAGATATAATCAGAGATATATATAATCCAGATATATATTAACTAGAATATATATACACCAGAGATATAGAGAACCAGAGAGAGAGAGACCAGAGAGAGAGATAGAGACAGAGATATAATCAGAGAGAGACCAGAGAGAGACCAGAGACCAGAGAGAGAGACCAGAGAGAGACCAGAGAGAGAGAAGAGAGACCAGAGAGAGACCAGAGAGCGAGAGAGAGAGACCAGAGAGAGAGAGAGACGAGAGAGAGAGACCAGAGAGAGACCAGAGACCAGAGAGAGAGACAGAGACCTGAGAGGAACAGAGAGATAGAGAGGCAAGAGACCAGAGAAAGCGAGAGGAACAGAGAAGGGAGAGACCAGAGAACTAGACCAGAGAGACAACTGCAGAGATAGAGACCAGAGAGAGACCAGATAGAGACAGAGACCAGACCAGAGAGACCAGAGAGAGAGACCAGATATAAGAGACTGCAGAGAGAGATAGAGAGACCAGAGAGAGAGAGACCAGAGACCAGAGAGAGAGAGAGAGAGAGAGACCAGAGAGACCAGAGAGAGAGGCGAGACAGAGAGCAGAGAGACCAGAGAGAGACCAGAGAGAGAGAGACCAGAGAGACCAGCGAGACCAGAGAGAGAGACCAGAGAGAGACAGAGAGAGAAGACCCCAGAGAGAGCGACCAGAGAGAGAGAGACCAGAGAGACCAGAGAGAGAGACCAGAGAGAGAGCGAGAGAGAGACCAGAGAGAAGAGACCAGAGAGACAGAGACCAGAGAGAGACCAGAGAGACGAGAGAGAGAGACCAGAGAGACTCATAGATATATATAAGACTGAGAGAAGAGAGAGAGAGACCAGAGAGATATAGACCAGAGAAGAAGAGAGAGAGACCAGAGAGAGAGACAGAGACAGATAGAGAGAGACAGAGAGAGAGAGAGAAAGATACCAGAGAGACTGCATAGAGACCAGAGAGAGACCAGAGAGAGACCAGAGAGAGAGACCAGAGAGAGAGAATAGAGAGAGACCAGAGAGAGAGACCAGAAGAGAGGCAGAGAAGACCAGAGAGAGAGAGAGACCAGAGAGACCAAAGAGAGACAGAGAGAGAGAGAGAACCAGAGACCAGAGAGAGACCAGAGATATATAGACCAGAGAGAGACCAGAGAGAGACAGAGAGAGAGAGACCAGAGAGAGAGAGACCCAGAGAAGAGAGAACCCATAACCAGAGATTTATATAGACCAGAGAGATAGAGAGAGACCAGAGAGAGACCAGAGAAGACAGACCAGAGTATATACCAGATATATATATATAGACTAGAGAATAATCTGCATATATATA
The DNA here is from genome assembly GCF_018296145.1 of Oncorhynchus tshawytscha. Lineage (NCBI taxonomy): Eukaryota > Metazoa > Chordata > Actinopteri > Salmoniformes > Salmonidae > Oncorhynchus > Oncorhynchus tshawytscha. The sequence continues at coordinate 15,268,520 of NC_056454.1, read as the reverse complement.
ATCATAATATCAGAGAAGGCAAGATAGAAGATATATATTAACCGGTAGAGAACTGCAGATCTATATATATACCAGAGAGATATTTATATATATATAACTGAGACCAGAGAGAGAACTATAGACCAGAGAGAGATAGAGAATCCAGAGGTATTATAAGGTAGAGAGACCAGAGAGATAATCAAGATATATATATATATATATAACCATATATATATATATAACTAGAGATTAACTGCATATACAGATAGACCAGAGATATAACTGGGATATATACCAGAGATAACTGAGAGAGACCAGAGAGACCAGAGAGAAGACCAGAGAGACCAGAGAGAGACCAGAGAGAGAGAGAGACCAGAGAGAGTGACCAGAGAAGAGGACAGAAGAACAGAGAGAGACCAGAGAGACCAGAGAGAGATATATACCAGAGGACCAGAGAGACCAGAGAGAGAGAGAGACCAGATAGCGAGACCAGACGAGAGACAGATAAAGAGAGAGACCAGAGACCAGAGAGAGAGAACTGACCAGAGAGAGAAGAGAGACCAGAGAGAGAGAGAGAGACCAGAGAGAGAAGAGACCAGAGAGAGAGAGAGACCAGACCCAGAGAGAGAGACAGAGAGACCAGAGAGAGAGAGACCAGAGAGAGAGACCAGAGAGAGAGAGAGAGAGACCAGAGAGCGAGAGAGAGACCAGAGAGAGCGAGAGAGAGACCCAGAGAGAGCGAGAGAGACCAGAGATAAGAGAGACCAGAGAGACCAGAGAGACCAGAGGAGCGAGAGAGACCAGAGAGAGAGAGACCAGAGAGAGAGACCAGAGATAGATATATAATCAGACCAGAGGAGAGAGACCAGAGACCAGAGCGAGATATCACAGAGACCATATAAGACCAGAGAGAGACCAGAGAGAGACCAGAGAGAGTGACCAGAGATCAAGAGAGACCAGAGACCAGAGAGAGAGATAGAGACCAGAGAGAGAGAGACCAGAGATACGACCAGAGAGAGACCAGAGAACTGGAGAGAGACAGAGAAGACCAGAGAGAGAGAGACCAGAGAGAGAGACCAGAGAGAGAGAGAGAGACAGAGAGAGACCAGAGAGAGAGAGAGAGAGACCAGAGAGAGAGAGAGAGAGAG